>NW_026640709.1:4225000-4380000 GCF_028554395.1 Pezoporus wallicus
TTAATTTACAATTAAACATGCCAATTTGAGCTACTAACAACCCTTCTGAATGTAGACCACAGTACCCCTGGGAAGAAGTCTGTAGGATGTTCTTATGTCATTCTCCACCCCCACCCTCTGCCTTTTTTTTTTTGTCAGGGACACACTGAAAGCCTGTTTTCACAAACAGGAGTCTCTGCTGAGTTTTGATGGCTTTTGATCAGGCACTAGCCCTTCAGCACTGCCGGCCACTATGGCAAAATTGACCACAGCAGCATTAAATTATTCTGACTCATACTGCTGTCTGTGCAACTCAGATCCATAACATCTGAAGACATTTCTAAGATGATTTCATGGCATGGCAAAGAAGGACACCTGAGCCCAACTTCTTTATAGCTAAAATCTGACCCACATGCTCATTTTGTATTTGCATATCTGATTAGAAGGTTGTGCTACAGAATCATCTTTTTAATTGTTAACATCACGTGTCCTGGCTTAACATCTGAACTACGACAGAGGATATTGTAACTTTGAGTTCTTCTTCAATTGGCTGCTAACAGCACTCATCAGGTATGAAAGATTAAAATAAAACTGTTTGTTGACAGGAAGAGTAAATCTCATCAGACGTTTAATCTATGTACATTATGTTGAGTCAGAAATGATTCGAGAGACAAAAAGCAGCTATTGATCTTAGCAAAGTAAGAAAATCATAATATGTATTGGAACTTATTTAAATATTCCAAATTCCTCTTAATAACATGACCTGCTGGCTCTGCAAAATTCTGGAAATGCACCCTGCTGTTTCTACTAATTGGTGGGAAATGCAGGCCTGTGTCAAAGACAACTAATTGTCTGATGAAAACAGCTTGTTTCTGACATCAGTACATACCACACCCCTGTATCACATGAGGAGGGTTTCAAAAAGGTGTTATATATTGTCATGGTAATTATAATTGAGTTATATGTATCTAAGGTACAGAACCCATACTAGGTGATGGCATGAAAGAGGGCCTTATAAATGAGACTGTAGGGCATTTAACTAAACAATTGCATGCAGAATAAAGAGCTTACACAAAAGTGTATATTATGCAGATGTTAGAAACCTGTGTCTCTGAGAAGACACTATTTTGACCATAATGCATTCTGTCATGTGAGATAAAATGCAGAGAACATTTACATTTCTCCCACTCACTGAGCTTCTACCACACAGCTTGCATTTTTCTCACATCAATAGACATCTTTTTAAACATTATATTCATGTCTGTCTCTCTCGATGGCAAATAAAATTCAATAAATAAAATACTTTATGATAAATATGTTACATTTAAGAAGCAGTTGTGATAAAATGTGCAGGTTTTCAAAAATTATTTTCTAAAAACAAATAAATTTAGCAAGACGTGTACACAAGCTCAAAATATATTAATATATAGTACATGATGCACAATAACATAATGACCCAAAAGAGCATTTGCACAGTTTTTCACACTGCTTAACTTACTGCTAAGTAAGACAAATAACCAACAGAACTTGGACCCAGTGCCTCTGTAGATCAGATCAACATATGACTGCTGCAACAGTGAGACTTGCCAAGGCATTTCAAACCAGCCACTCTGCAGATAGCTACTGTATAGCAGGGGACATGTTCGCTACAAAACCATCAACAAGTCTACTGTCACTTAGGATACAGTTATAATCTCTAAATATTTCTATCAATAATAAAATGCACAGCATACTGTTCTGCATTCACCCAAGAAGACTGGTGTACTTGGGAAACCAATAATTTGTAATAAAATATAATTAGTACACACAATGTAAATGTCCTGCTGTGCTCCTGGTAATCATCTTCTTTTAGATGGTTTGAAATCACACTGCTAATGTGCAGCTTCTTAGAATTAAGCAAATAGAAGACCTACCGCAAATCACCAGTTCCTCAGTTTCTTTTTAAATTTTTGCTTCTACCTTTTTGCAAGATGTCTCTTTCTGAAATATTATCCTAGCTTTCATTTATTTTTGCTTTTAAAACTAAAGCATATAAAAGGTAAAGAATCACTTTGTCCTTTAATTGTTTTTATTTTCTGCTTATTACTTCCCTACTTTTTCCTTAGTAACTACTTTTAAAGAGGGTTTTTAGTGTTTTATTATTATTTCTCTTATGGAACTGCCAAGAAAGTCAAACAGTGTCTTTTGGCACTTTTAGAAATCCAAAATAAGTAACAGCCCACCACTGATGCGAAGAGCTTATAATACAGACACAGCAAGAGTATTATTATTGTTTACTTTTTAATTATGAAAACTAAACCAGAGAAATGAGTGAGCTTTTTTTACATAATGTCAAATCGAATAATACAGTGAACCCAGACCTCTCAATTCTCAGTCTAATGGTTAAACCTCATATCAGCCTTCCTAAAAGGCTGAGGACATGGATCCTAGTCCCTAGAACTTGAGACTCAAATATACACTTTCATCTCTACATGTTTTAATCAGAAGGAATAGGCTACCTACCAAAACAATTGATGGAGGGTAGCTACATCAGGTTTACATTTAAGTTTTTAATTAAAAGAAAAAAAAAAACAAAAAACAAACCCCTGAAAGCTAAAACAAAAAAAAAAACAACTATTTGATCATATAAATATGCATGGTAGGGTTTCATAAGCACTCATCAATCCAGCTCTTCACTTCCTTTCAGCCATGCAAGGCAATTCTCTTAAACTACTGAAATGATCACGTCTCATTTCAGATCAGACCAGATTTGCATGGTAAATTGCACAGTGAGATAGAGGAGCAGGCTGAGGACAGGCCATAATTGAAGGAAACTATTAGGAGCTAATAACACTTCCTTACTGTCCTTTTAAAATACTGCCAGGCTGTACCTGCAGGTATGTTCACACCTGTTACCTGAGGAGAAGTTACAATGGCAAGATCCATTGCTATAAGAACCCATTTCCTTCCATTCATTCTATCTGCTAGAGAGTGAGAGAGCTTTTCCGAAGCTTCAGAGCTTCGGATCCCCTGTTCTAAGTGAAGTTGCACTACCACATCTCTCAACTTCCTCACAAAATGCAAGGCAGAGTTCTTACCAGCAAGAGGAGACAATCACACCCAAGCTGCTTCACACTCATCACAGTGTTTGATCTATGTGCATCTGAATTCTACATTACTCAAGAGCCAGTCATCCATGGTAGGCTTCAGCATTACACAAGAGTTAGTTCTACCTATTCCAGGTGTACTGCTTGATCTATTGCCAGTCACAGGCTTACCACTGCTCACTCAAGGACCAAATAACACCAGTAATCTTATCAATTGACAAATTTGTGTCTGGAAAATGTTCACAATAGCCCTAATTCCATGTTTTCTGCTATGACTGATTTAAAATGCTTCTAAAACAGAAAAAGCATCATAGGCACAAAGGACAAAGCATATTTGACATCATAGCATTACTATACTGAATCTGGTTAGACTTCTTGCAGAACAGTTTAGGTTTATCTGGCCATGACTTGGGTCTGGGAGCTACCTGAAATGATTGCTCAAAATTCTCTTCAGTTCAATTTTGTTCCTGCAGCAATGTCAAGACTTTAACACAATATATTAAATAAGTGTCAAGCCCTTCCAATCACAAAGTTAACTTTAGAACAAGAAATATTCACCAAGAAATTAGCCTGTTGGAAGCTTTTATATTTGTCTTCTGGAAGCTAAGCCTTTGATTCTAACTTTCACACTTCATAGGCATATGAGATGGATGTTCTACACTCTAAAAATACAAAATCCCCAAATTTCAGACACTTGTTATTACATGTCATTTGGTTTTATTACTTCATACAAAGCATATCAAATATCATTAGATACATTGTGAATCAAGAGTTTGAGAGCAGTGGTCTTACAGAAATTGTGTCTAATATGATACTCTGAAACTAAGAGATATCCGCCCGACATTTTAAAAATATGAAAAAAAAATCTAAAATTTATATCGAAGCTCTTTATACGGGCTCGGCATCTGTAGTATTGAAATGATGTAACTTCTCGGTAGAACAGGGAGGGATATCAAGGGACCACCAGGACTGGGAGATGGAAGAGACATTTTGATCCTTGCAGGAGATGAAATTGAAAACAACACCACCACTGTCAGCAATCGTTATACTTTAAATTTTGATCAGCTATTTTAGAATATTTCTTCGTTAAAACCCCAAAACTAGTGCTCCTATTAATATCACACTGAGAAACAATATTTTATCTTTTTAATTAAGCTATTATATTCTTGTGTTTGGAAGAGAAAGCTTAAACTGGTTTTGAAATGTATTTCTCCCCAGTGAAAAATGGCTTAATAATTATAATCCTGTATTTGGTGGTGAAGCTTGAATGCAGTTGCCCAAACTTATAAATTATAAATTAAGTTTCAGTTCAATATATTTCTACATTTTTTTTAATGCTATATAAAGTTCATATGCTTCAAAACTGAAAATAGATATTGCTTTCACATTTAGAAAAAGCTCTGCATATAGCTAGCAATCATTTCTTAATCTTGGAGGCAAACCTGCAATAGTGTTAACACTCATGAAACTCTAATCATTACAAGTTATCTGATTAGGCTGAATCTTTTTGAGACAGGTCTCACTCTTTGAGACAGGTTTTGCTGACGCCTTAGTTGCTCCCTTTTGAAGCTCCATATGCTTCTTTGTACTACCACATGCATGTAATGGAACTAGTCTCTTCTACAAAAAGATTTCTGTTTAGAAACCTGTTTCCTTGCCCTTGCTTTTTCAGAATCTTCCACAGAGAGGCAGAGGGAGTAGAGTGGGGTGAGAAGATGATAGGAATGGCAAAGGAGATGTCTACATAGTCCACAGCTCTCTTTCTTATGTGATTGCCACTCATTCTGGCCTGCCAAATACCCGCTTTCAGACAAATTCTCAACAAACTGTAGCAGAAGTCATTCCCAAAAAAAACCTGGGGTTTAGCTCATATCTGATGAGCTTAGGAAACAGGACAGTAATAAAGTCACCTAACAAATATTTTGCTTACAGGAATACACAGACTGGACAAGCTTTAAAAAAGCACCAACAGTATTTGCCCCCATTGAACCAGTCCAAATTCCCAGTTTTCCAATGGGACTATACCATGGACTATATGGACTACAAGACTATACCACGTCTTGTTCTACTACTTATTTTAACATTGTTTAAGAATAACTATTACTCCTTTCATGATTACTGTCATTTTGATTACTTCAGTGTCTAGGAATACTAGTTGCCTACCATGACTCCACTCTGCTATGTCATGTCTCAAAATAGAGACTTTTTTTCTATTTTAAGTTCATATACAAACTAGAACACCTATATTTAGCTATTAGACATATAATTTTGTTTTGTTTACATGGCACAGAATTGTACTTTTCAACATTTAATGTTCTTCGTGGCAAAACATGAAAAACTGTCTGCGTTTAAATGTCTAGTCTAGGATTTGGATGACCCCAGCTTCGATTCCCTATAGCACCAAGGACACTTCAGATTAGTTCTACAAATGTATCCCCACATAGGATAACTTATAAAATTATGGTCTTTTAGCAGGATCTAAGCCAATCCTACAGTAAAGCTCCATGAGAAGGTCATCAGGACTTCTGTGAACACATGGTATCTATTGCTCTCTTCCCCTGGCTCTATGAATCCTCTATTTCTTTCTAAAAAATGGGTCTATTTCACCAGAAAAGGTTACAGAATATTCCGGAGCCTTATTTCTAGGCCTAATAATAGTATTATCCTAAATGCTAAACTGAATTTGAGAGGTCTACTGCCTCTTAGCCAAGTACTGTGTCCTCTGAGCTACTGTATAAACAGAAGGTTTGTGACATCTGATGGTTTAGTGTAAAGAATGAGCATACCTTACACCATAAATAATATACCTAATTTGTTAGTCTTGCATAAATTTTTACAACAAAATTCATGAGGCAAATCCCATAACACTCTGTCAGGTTCTAACAAGCAATAGCTTTAGCTTCTCCCCTTTTCTCCACCTGGCACCCATTTTGTGTTGTTAAATTCCTCTTAAAAGGCATCCTGAGGCAGCAAAAGGATACATTCATGCTGAAAACAGCTATGGTACTTGGGGGCACTCCAAGCCCTGATTGCCCTTGCCCAGCCTTCTCTGGGGCTCCCCCTACCCTTCCCTCTATCCAAGACCCCATGTCAGCCCATGGAGCAGAAGGGAGGATGTGAGAGCAAGTTGCTCAGGGAACCCCAGACTGAAAGAAAGTCTTTCCTTGAAGAGGCAGAAAGACCGAAAAGCAGACACTGCACCAAGAGTCATACAGAAAAGACAATATAACCCCTGCTGGGAGACAAGATTTGACAGGTCTGTTTCCTTCTGAATTTTCTTGAAGTTTGTTCTGTAGGTTTATGGTTAAATAGAATCTAGCTTTAAAGGTTGGGGTGTGTTGCTTTGCTGTTGCTGTTGTGTTTTAAAACAATCTTTTTTTGGCCCTTTGCAATGTTCACTGAAAGGAAAAGGTTCTAGTAGAAATATCTGATGGAGCCTAAGTCCTGTTACACCTGTCAGACCAAGGGCTATGCTATGAAACAAAGTTCTGCTGAGTCATTTTTCATCACCCCACTTCATGCCCAGCACAAAAAAGTTTCACTTTGCAACTCCATTGACACGCCTCTGCTGAACTCCCTTTTCGATCCTATGCAGTGCTCTGCAAGAAATCCTTGCAGGTGGCCCAAGTGCTGTTGTTTGCATTTCACATTCTAAATGCAGAAAACTTGCATTTATGCTGAAATAACCCTGCAAACCAATTAATACATTTTAAGAACCACTTGAAAATGTGTTTTAATCTGGAAATCTATCAGTTTTAACTCTAGCAAGACCCTCCACTTCTGTCAATGAAAAGTTTAGCGTGCTTAAGATATGCATCTTTATACAGACTTAAAAACCCATGATTTGTGAGAACATTTTCAAAATTAAAAAAAAAAAAAAGAGAAAAGGTCACGATGCTGGCATAAACATGTTCATGCTCATATTCTTAAGGTCATGTTAAAATACGTTGCACTTTCCTGCAAACACAGTTACCAACATTAGAAGTCTCTGACAATTTCTTTGAGACAAAGAGGTTGCCAGGGAACCTTTCTACCCCCCTGGATTGTTATGCAAATAGTTAAAATGTTGAAATGAATTTAAGGAGTTATACTCTAACACGTCAGTCCTGTTATAATTTGGAGACAATGAATAATATATTCCAGACAAAGTGAAGGCAGCTATAGAAGTAAACTAAAATAGGAAAATTACGCCCACCAGGCATTTAAATTTAGGAGCTGCATAAATTATCCATACATTAAAAGGTTCATATATTTCAAAGAAAGCATTAAAAAGTTTAAAAAATAACTGAGAAAATGTAACAAAAAAAAAGCAGAATAATTCCAAATGTGATCAAAGCTGGTGTGGAAACCTATTAAATGGATATCCTTGTTGCACAAAAATTATACAATAGTACTTTCACAGATCTAGTCTTTTAGCAGATATTCAATTAGAGCCTCTGTTGTTTTATGAAATGAGTTTAAACCAGTAAACTGGAAAAAAAAAAACATTAAAACTAATATTTTTATCCATTCAAACTTCTATTGCTTTTTTTTTTTTTTTATCTTTTGGCACTATGGATATTTATTGTTTTTAATCAAGTGTACTCTTTTATCTGGTATTTTTCCAAAAAGACTTAGTGTATGATTCAGTTCACTGCATCATTGATTAATTAATCTATTAATTAAAAAACCCACTCAGAATATTTGATGAAAACCAAAAATACTTCAATGGTTTTCTCATCATGCTGAAAAGCTGACTCTTGCAGCATTCTTCCAGGCCCTAGATATAACTTCGTACACTCAACACTTTCAAACATGTGCCGCTGCCATAGAGTATCTGAACTGCTACTGTTCTGATTTTATAAGAGACTTATAAATATCTTATAAATATAAAAAATATCTGAACAAAGCTTCATGGGTTTTCATTAATATGGTTTCAGGATTAGGAATACAGGAGATGCTTTTTAGCATGCCAAGACTTAAGAAGAACTCTGCAACCAATTTTTTGCAGACTTACAGTGAACTGCAATAGTGACACATGCTTTCCAATGAGGAAGAGACTCATCACTAATTAATATTGCTGCTTAACAAAGATTGCATTACACTTCCCAGCTTCAAACAGGGTATGTTTCTTTGTAGCTCATTCTGAGAGAAAGAGCACCTTCAGGTGAATCCAGCCAAGAAAATCAACACCGGTACGACAGGGACAGTAACATACTTGGGTAGTTTTCTTCTGTGGGCAGCAGTGGCTGCAGAATAATGCCCAAAGTACTGGAAGCCTAGCTGGTCACATAAAGGTGGATTTCTGAGTCAGGCATGAAAACATTTTAACATCTTACAAAGCACTGACAAGATCTGACTTTGTTATCCGACTTCTGAGAACCACTTGAGGTACCATATCAGAGAAGTAACTGTGAATTTGTTTGCTTCTTGCAGATTACTTGTAGTCATGACATTTAACTATGTGCTCACAGAGGAATGAAGGCTAGGTCCATACAATTGTGTATATTAGAAGGTATTTTATACTAAGAAAATTTTAGATAGCTGATACATGTGTATTATTCTTGAAAGAACTGATTTCACAACACCAGGAAGATTTTTTTTCATATTTATTGCCATACCATATAGGTTTATTGCTCTAAATTTAACCAGTTTACATCCCAGGCATTTCCTGGGAACCTGCTTATGAAGAAAAAATATGGCACCAAACAATAGTTACTCTGCAACTATTGTTCTGTGCATTTCTCCATGTGTGCAATAAGCGTGTTTCTATGTGAGGTAGCTTATTCCATTTGGAAAGTTGGTTGCATTGTATCCAGTGTGTTTTAAGGACATCTCCAAAGAGACTTAATGCATAGCAGTTTGTATGCTGTAAATCTAAATCTCACTTCATGCATACTTACTCCACGTATAAAGGCCACAGTAGAGCCACAACTGATGTAAGAAGGTCAAATCTCTGTTGAAAATCGTTAGACATTCATCAGTATGATGTGAGCCATTATTTATATCATAACGAATATTAGCTAAAAATCATTTGAATAGCACTTTACTTATTAACATATTTAAAGCTGTCTGTGCTGAGTGCTACCATAATCTTGGGGGTATAGCCCTGATATATATGTCTTGCTTGCATATGAGGGATATATGGGCAGAATAAGAATGTTCCAAATGGCTGTGCTCTTTACGAGTAAGAATAAACACACACAAGATTCACTATCAAGGAAATTTTATAGTATGGAATCCAGACAAGACTGATATATAATGCATCACTTTATGCTCCTTAATTTAGCTGGTCAAGTTGCATGGAAATTTGTAGGCTTGCTATAAAATGAAATAGCTAAGGAGTTACAAAGTAGTTGGTCACCAAAGAAACCATCCTTTGTGCTTTTGAATGTGTCCTGAATGCGGATCTTTTGAGATATGTAGTTCAGTTACCAATTTGACATTTGTAACATGCATTGTTGTGACTAATAAAATTAGTGTATTTCATTTTCTGAGAGGCAGTTCATTACCTGCAAGCTGCAGCAGTGCAATTACACTAGCTCTGGGCTTATGGATTTTTTGCTTGATGATTCATTCTTATCAGTAAAAGTTCTAATGCAGACATAATTACATCAGTTTGCCAATTCCTACAACTTTAAAGCTTTTTCACTCTTCAAAGGAGAATATTTTTCAGAAATGGTTGTGGCCCTAGAAGTGTCCTTTCTTTGCTGATTTGCAGAAGTAGGAATGCATTGTCCGAGAGTAAGTTAACAGGGATAAAATTATCATTTTTGCCTCTGGGAAAGATGCATATAAATTTTAGGCCTCCAAACTTAAGCTCTCGCTATAAAACTAAGCTTTATAAATGCAAAGAGCAAAAGGGGATATGGCCTTTGGCTGCACATGGCTATTGTCCTTGTCCATACACTGACCACCTCAAGTTCAAAGGACCATGGATTTTTAGCTAGGTTAGGAGACATCTGGGACAAACTGTCTGCTTGGGACATAGTGTCTTTCTGAACTATGACAAGTAAGACAACGTACATTAACAGCTATCAGGAACTGTCTAGATATTTGCTGGAGGATTAATGAAATATGCAAAACAAGGATGTTCTGTAATTTCCTATTTGAGGTGTCAGGCTGGATATATGAATTTCTCAGAGACAAGGATTCTATAGTCTCTGAAAGAGAAATTTTATATTTTGGCTAACACGTAAGGTCTTTTCAAGGAATACGATCAGTTCTAGGAAGAACCTACAGGTTACTTAGACATGGGGAATCATCTTCGCATTTTATAAATCCAGACAATTTCAGAATTCTGAGTTGTACTGAAGAAATTCTTGATGGATAATTCAGAGAAGTTAACAAAATTGTAGCACAATCAAACCATAACCCTTTGCATCTAGTATTTTTCTGCATATTCAGCATACCTTATTCTCCACTTTCTCAAATATGTGAGCAGCTAAATAGTATAAATCATAATTTTACTGATCTTAATGAATCCTCACCAGATCGCTTCCACCATTTTAACTATACCAGTATAACACAACTCCAACTTAATCCCAGTGGATAACTGAACTGAAGACAGTTTTTAAAAAGATAAAGGGCAATGAATTTTAATTTTTACTGATGAAGGATGATAGGAGAATTCTGCAAATCAAGGAGCTGAACACTCAGGATGCAAAAGCTTGCTTTGTATCTTATTTTCCACTAAGGAATCTAGTAACAAAAATAATGCTTTCTTTTCTTTCCTTCAGCCCCCATCTTCCTCCAAAGTTATGTCATTTATTTCATGTGTCTTTTCTTTGTTCAGAAAAAAGGCTTTTGCCTTTTGCCTACGTGCCTGATTTTCAGTGCCATATGTCAAAATTTTAGTCAACTTCTGATTCTGCTGCCTATTCAGTACACATAAAAAAATACAGCAATTATTTCAAATACAGGGTTTGTGGATTTATTGTTTTTTAATTTCCATTTTAAAACCTTTTACCCCAAATCCAAGCCTTCCAAATTTGGCAACACATCTTATTTTTTGATGTCTTGCAATTAAATCATTCTGATTTCATATTGTTGCAAAGTCAGCCAGTTGGAGAAAATATGTAAGAGTCCCGATTTGCCTTTCTGAATCTATTTTTCACAGTTGCAAAGTCCTGGTCAAATAAATTAAATTACTGCAGCAGTATGTAACTAATTTTATGTAAATTAAGGTATTAATGTTCTGAATCACATTCCTGAAAATGGTCTGTTTTCTATTGCAGCTTTTCTTCATTAATGCCACAATGAAAATCTAGAAATTGATTTCTACAAGATGAAGTATTGCTCCCTGACCTCTAAAAGAATTAAATTTCTAGATAGTCTTCATGGTCAGCTGACACTTCCCAGTAGCCCACCTAAATAAATCAACACCCCTGCCTGCATGCCAACAGAATGGGCTAACATGAATTCAGGGGTTTTTAAGCATCAGATGATCTATGTGAGTTTTAGTCATGTTGCTGGGTACATAATTATTGTAATGTTTTAACCTCTGTTTGTGGCAGTCCCCTAACATAAGCAAAACTGGTGCTTTAGTTTTTCAAGAAATACAAGATTAACAGAATGAAAATAAGCATAATTAGAAGCCTTAGGAATACAAAATCAGAAACAGCCTTATTATTTGACTAGGAAAGTTCAAGTGACAAATATATTCAAACAGGCATAAGGGAAGCAAATCTGAAAAAAGTTAGCTAAGACCTCAATTTCTAACAATTAGTTTCCTCACTTTACCATCACATCAGATTAGACTGGGAGAAATTATGATTATTATATTTTCTAATTGTTCTTGCAGGCAGGTCCACATTGGTTCTATGTTAATTTGTTTGAGACATAAATCATCATCTGCAGTGTTAAACTGGGTCATGTTCTTCAAACTTTGGACAAAAAAATTACATTGGCTTAAAGAAACAACCTTTACTGCTACAACTTTTCTGCATATACCTATGTTTTACACAAGCAGAATATTGTATAGAAGGTAATTTTTCCAATGTACTCCATCAGTTTAAGGCACACCCTTGCATCATCACTGCAAAGGATGACAAGATAAGAATCACTTACTTTGTATTTCTAAAAATCCATTTTCCAATGAATTTTTCCTATCCCAGTTATTTCACCTAGACAGGACTTATTCCTCCATTTGCCAAAAATCTGTGAAAGTTTAGTCACTGGCCTCAGTGAAAAAGCTGATGGTTTTGTATAGTCACATGCCTCTGAGAATCTCACAGTTTTGTACAGTAAACATTACCAATTCTAGTAATAATTGAGTCTAATTTATGAAAATCTTTTTTTTTGAGTAAACAATGCGAATATTTAAAACTTCATATCCAAACTGCCAATACAATCTTGGATGTTTAAGCAAAAGGAAACAAATTTTAGCAGGCCAGTTTATTTTTGGATATGTGTGATTAATAATATTATTTGTATTTAGAGCTTTGCTTAAAAAAAAAAAGTATAGATCACTAATTTTCCATAGCGTGCAGACGTTTATGGTAACTGATTTGAGCTTGCCTGAATTCCTAATTATCTGTAACTCCTTTTTATCCATCATTACTTAAAAAAAGAAGTCTTAAATTTTCCTAAACCAGTCACGTCATGACACTCGCTGAAACTTAAGAGTGACTTAAGTCAGTATATTCTAACAGCAACAGTTGTGTATCTGAGCCATGCAGGTTAATGAGTTACTACTATGCATCAGCTGAGCTGTGGTGGCTGTTTACTCATTCTGTTTGTGTCAAACATAAGGTAATACACATTAGGTTAAACTTTAATGAAAGAAGGTTATGCTAATGCACTTTACTTTGGATTTGCCAAGGGCTAAGAGCTCACATACTATCTCTTAAAGCAATGGTAATTTAATCAAATGGCTAAATCCTAAACAGCAGAGATTATAATATAATCCAGGCCCCTTGCTTTCTGTTTCCCTGTTGTAATTCCTTAACAAAATTCAGATTTATAAATTTCAAGGCAAAATTTATTTGTGCACACAAGTGTGTTGTCAGAAAGTTGAGTAGCAGTGAGCTTCATTCAATCTCTAAATATAGTGAATAATCACCATCTCTGCACCCTAAATTATTTCTTTAGAAATCAAGATCTAGGCTTTCATCCACCTTCACATGTGTCTAGACTTTAAATAATAAAAAAACTTCTGAAAGCCAGAGCAATTGAATGCTGTGTATACAAGCCACTGGAAGGGAAGCAGTATTAGTTGTAGGATGATGTGTGAAAAGGAGTGGCTGGAAAGGCAAAAATAAAATAAACTGAGGAGTAGTCATGAATAAAAGTTTGCCTTTGAAAGCTATCGGCAGTCCTTCTGAGAAACAGAAGACAAATGGACTAAATTGAGCCCAGAACTGGCAAGAATTCTGTGGGAAAATACCCTTCTAACCAGCATGGAAGCTTATACATCCTTCAACAAGGAGAAAAGAGAAAAGCTCACAAATTCATATTTCTTTTCTGGAAAAGTTAAAGAATTTTCAAAGAAAATTTCTTGATCTGAAAAATTGCACAAGTTGTTGAGTTTGATTTTAGCTAGCATATTCTCTATTGCTTGATTTCATTATTTCTTTGATCTACTTTTGAAAAAAACTATTTCTATATATCAGAAGGTCTGACAAAGTCCATTATTAGATTTCAGGTCCACCTCATTTATGCATACTCTTAAATTTTAAAGTCAAGGATCCAGCATAATCATTACTAAGTTAGCATTCCTAACTTTTGATTTAAGCACATTATTATCAAAAGTCACAAACCAAATCAACTTTGAAAATAAAGCTTCATCTCCTGGTTTCTGATTCAGTAGATTTCTGGTATAGCTGAAGACATGTAGAGCCTTTCATGGTGTCCTGGGTTTAGCAGTAGCAGTCAATTTTTCTCCTTCTTTGTAGCTGGTGAAGTGCTGTGTTTTGACTTCCAGCCTGGGAACAGTGCTGATAATACCAATGTTTTCAGCCGTTGCTAAGTAATGTTTACCCTAACCAAGGACTTTGTGAGGCTCATGCTCTGCCAGGGAGGAGAGGAATCCATGAGGAAGCAGAGACGGGACACCTGACCCAAGCTAGCCAAAGAGGTATTCCATACCACAGCACATCATGCCCGGGGGAGTAACTGGGAGTTACCAGGAAGGACATGGGCTTCTGGGTCGGACTCATTTCTTGACAGGTGGTATTGTATTCTCTTCCCTTGTTATTTTCTCTTATCATTGTTGTCATTGGTAGTAGTGGTGGTGATTTGTGTTGTACATTGGTTGCTGGACTGTTCTTGTCTCAACCTGTAGGAGTTGCACTCTTTCAATTCTCCCCATCCCTTAGGGAGCAAGGAAGGGGAGAGCCCCCGGAGGCAGGTGGGCCTTGATTGCTTCCAGCCCGGCACCACTCACTGGGAGTGAGTGAACAAGCTGTCTGGCTAGGGTTTAAACCACAACACATGGAATCACAGAATGGCTAAGGATGGAAATGATCTCTGGAGGTCACTGCTCTAACCCTTTCCTGCTCAAGCAGGGCTATCTAGCACCAGTAACTCCATCCTCTTTGCACTCCTCCATCAGCTATTGATAGACATTTATAAGATCCCACCTCAGCCTTCACTTCTCCAAGTCAAACAACCCCAGCTGTCTCACCCTTTCCTCAGATGAGAGATGTTCTAGTCCCTTAATTATCTTAGTGGCCCATAGCTGGACTCCGTCCACTAGCTCCATATTTGTCTTATACTCAGGAGCCCAGAACTGGACATAGACACCCAGGTGTGCCCTTGCCAGTGCCGAGTAATGGGGAAGGATCATCTCCTTCTTCCTGCTGGCAATGCCTCTCCTAATGCAACCCAGGACACTGTTGACCTTTTCTGCAAGTGCTTGTTGATGGCTCATGTTCAACTCACTGTCCACCAGAGCCCCAAAAATCCTTTCTTGCAAGCTGCTTTTAAACAGCTTGGCCCCCTGCATCTACTGGTGCATGGGCTTATTTGTCTCCAGGTGCAGAACTTTGCACTTCCCTTTGTTGAAAGGCATGAGGCTGCTGTCAGCCTATTTCTCCATCCTGTCAAGATCCCTCTGGATGGCAGTACAACCCCCTTCTCTTAACTAGCATGGCAAATCTTCTACCAGATCATTTTCCTAACCTAGGATTTCTTACAAGTACTTTTTCCTGCAGCCCACTCAGTTTCTGCCTGAAGGAAAGCTCAGTGTAGAAAAGGGTGTTCTTGAAACCAAGATTCTCCAGGGGCCAGTTCATCCTTTGACACCATGTAATATATGTGTAGTCACACAATACATTAAATGCAGTACAAAGTAGTAATGTTGGAAAACAGTTTTGCATCCAGTGTGAACAAACCAGACCCTTTTGAAGCAGGTATTTGGGAGGAATTCATTATTAGGTATTCAAAAATACCTTTTGAACCAGGTATTTTTTGAACCAGAATTTAGGAGGACTAGTGCAGCAACCCTTTGGGTTTTTTTTTTTTTTTTAGGTGGCAATACAGAAGTGCAGTTTATTGTAGAAGATAACATCTTGGCCGCTGAGGCTCTCAGTAACTATTGGACTTTGCACAGAGAGTTTCAGATTAAAATAGATATGCTTCAGCATTCTTGTTCAGTATGTCCCTTCTCCATAGTGCCTTATTATTATTACAATTTAATGTACTGGCACCTAACTGGCAGTCAGGTTATACTCCAATGTGCTAAACAAACATAATAAATGACATGACAGTCCCCGCCACAGTACATGGACTTCACCCTGACAGAGCTAGATCCAGTGAAGGAAAAAGCAATGATCTATTCTGACAAGATTCTGAAGGTATCTAAAACAAATGGAAAATCCTAAACTCAGGATTGTCCTCTTTAGCCACCTTGCATCAGCATGAGGCAGCTTATTTCATACAGATGGCTGTACAGAGCCAGACCAACAGCAAAAATTTCCATACCAAAGTCTCATGGATAAGTTAGTAAATTCTTACACTATGAGACAATGTAAACACTTATTCTTGGTGCATTTGACTTGCCTGGTTTTATACTTTTAACGGCACTTCCTGAAGTTCACAGCTAAGCTCTCCGTGTTGTCCAGTTTCAGTCTGTCTGACAAGCAGATGTGACCTGGTCATGTTGAACTTTTGGTTGCTTCTGGAAAACAGATAAAGGAATTATGGCTGCAGAAACCAAAGGCCACACTCTAGTTTGGAAGAAGACAGTCCTTTTCTGGTCTGCTGAAAAAAAATCATCACACTTCAGATTGCTATAGACTTGAAGATGTGATTTCTACTACACAGAAAGAAAATTAAAAATTAACTGCTGTAAAAACATCTTTAATTAGTATGCCTATGGGTGGCACTTCTTACAGCCATACTGTGGACAAGGATGTTTCCTCCTTCAATTGATACACATAGACTAAAATCCAGCCTGGTACCAGTACATAAGACTTGCTCTGAATTTCTTTATATCTTCTTGTTCACATTCTACATCACAGAATCCCAAGGGTTGGAAGGGACCTCAAAAGATCATCTAGTCCAACCCTCCTGCAAGAGCAGGGTAACCTAGAGTACATCACACAGGAACTTGTCCAGGCGGGCCTTGAATATCTCCAATGTAGGAGACTCCACCACCCCCCTGGACAACCTGTTCCAGTGCTCTGTCACTCTCACAGTAAAGAAATTTTTCCTGATGTTCACATGGAACCTCCTATGCTCCGGTTTATACCCATTGCCCCTTGTCCTATCACTGGACATCACTGAAAAAAACCTAGCTCCATCATCCTGACACTCACCCTTTACATATTTGTAAACATTGATGAGGTCACCCCTCAGTCTCCTCTCCTCCAAGCTAGAGTCCCAGCTCCCTCAGCCTCTCCTCATTAGGGAGATGTTCCATTCCCTTAATCATCTTTGTAGCTCTGCGCTGGACTCTTTCAAGCAATTCCCTGTCCTTCTTGAACTGAGGGGCCCAGAACTGGACACAATATTCCAGATGCGGCCTCACCAAGGCAGAGTAGAGGGGGAGGAGAACCTCTCTTGACCTACTAACCACACCCTTTCTAATGCACCCTAGGATGCCATTGGCCTTCTTGGCCACAAGGGCACATTGCTGGCTCATGGCCATCCTCCTATCCACCAGGACCCCCAGGTCCCTTTCCCCTTCACTACAGCCCAGCAGGTCAACCCCAAACCTGTACTGGTACATGGGGTTGTTCTTCCCCAGATGCAAGACTCTACACTTGCCCTTGTTGAACTTCATCAAGTTTCTCCCGGCCCAGCTTTCCAGCCTGCCCAGGTCTCGCTGAATAGCAGCACAACCCTCTGGTGTGTCAGCCACTCCTCCCAGTTTAGTATTATCAGCAAACTTGCTGAGGGTACACTCAGTTCCCTCATCCAGGTCGTTGATGAAAATATTAAACAGCACTGGTCCCAGCACCAACCCCTGAGGGACTCCACTAGTCACAGACCTCCAGCTAGATTCTGCCCCATTAACCACAACTCTCTGCCTTCTTCCTTTCAACCAGTTCTTGATCCACCTCACTACCTGATCATCAAGCCCACACTTCCTTAGCTTATCTATGAGGATGCTGTGGGAGACAGTATCAAATGCCTTACTGAAATCAAGAAAAACCATATCTACCGCTCTACCATCATCTATCCACCTAGTTACTTCCTCATAGGAGGCTGTAAGGTTGGTCAAACATGACCTCCCCTTGGTAAAACCATGTTGGCTGCTCTTAATGACCCCCTCATCCTTGATATGTCTAGAAATGGTGTCAAGAATAAGTTGTTCCATCACCTTTCCAGGGATGGAGGTAAGGCTGACTGGTCTATAATTACCCAGGTCCTCCTTGCCCTTCTTACAGACTGGCGTGACATTTGTCATCCTCCAATCCTCAGGCACCTCTCCTGTTTCCCATGACTTACCAAAGATGATGAAGAGTGGCCCAGCAATGACCTCTGCCAGCTCCCTCAGCACCCGCAGGTGTATTCCATCTGGACCCATCGATTTATAGATGTTCAGATTACTTAACTGATCCCTAACCCAATCCTCATCCACCAAAGCAAACTCCTCCTTTATCCTGACTCCTTCCGGGGCTATAGGAATCTGGGTCCCCTAGGGAGAGTCTGCAGGAGTAAAGACAGAGGCAAAGAAGGCATTCAGCACCTCTGCTTTCTTTATATCCTCTGTCTCCAGGGCACCCACCTCATTCAGCAGTGGGCCTATATTGCCTCTTGTGTTAGTTTTATCAGCTATGTATTTGAAGAAGCCCTTTCTATTGTCCTTGACCCAACTTGCCAGATTAAGTTCCAAGGAGGCCTTAGCTGTCCTAACTGCCTCCCTACATTCTCTAACTGTCCTGTATTCCTCCCAAGTGGCCAGCCCCTCCTTCCATAATCCATAGATTCTCTTTTTGCGCATGAGTTTGCCCAGCAGTTCCTTGTTTAACCATGCTGGTCTCCTGGCTCCCCTACTTGACTTCCTACCCATTGGGATACTCTGATCCTGAGCTTGGAAGAAGTGGTCCTTGAATGCTGACCAACTATCTTGAGCCCCTTTACCACCTAGTACCCTTTCCCATGATACTTCCCTTAGCAATTGATTGAAGAGGCCAAAGTTGGCCCTTTGGAAATCCAGAATTGTGGCCTTGCTAGGTATTCTATTCCTCCCACACAGAATCCTAAACTCCACCATCTCATGGTCACTGCAGCCAAGGCTGCCATTGACCATCACCGCTTCAACCAGACCCTCCTTGTTGGTGAGTACCAGATCCAGCAGCGCTCCTCTCCTAGTTGGTTCGTCCACCATTTGCATTAAGAAGTTATCATCAATGCACTGGAGGAACCTCCTAGACTGTGAATGATTGGCTGTGTAAGTCTTCCAGCAAATATCAGGGTAGTTAAAATCCCCCATAAGGACCAAGGCATGTAGTCATGAGGCTCCTTTCAGTTGCCTGTAGAAAGCCTCATCAACTCCTTCGTCCTGATCAGGAGGTCTATAATAGACCCCCACAGCTGTATCACCCATACCAGCCTGTCCCTTAATTCATACCCACAGACTTTCCACTTGCTCCTCATCTGCCCCTGGACAGAACTCAATACATTCTAGTCTCTCCCTCACATAAAGAGCAACTCCACCACCTTGCTTTGCTGATCTATCTTTCCTAAAAAGGACATAGCCATCCATGACCACATTCCAGTCATGTGAGCTGTCCCACCATGTCTCTGTAATTGCCACCAGATCATAACCTTTAGACCGCACACAGACTTCTAACTCCTCCTGTTTATTCCCCATGCTGCGTGCATTGGTGTGCAGGCATTTCAGGGAGTGAGCAGAGCACGCTAGTGGCACCCTTGGAAGGCAGGAGGCCTTCTGGTCTTCATTAATACTAGAACAATGCCCCTCTAGTTCAAACCCAGCTACAACCCCCTTGCACTTTGAATCTCACCTAAAGCTCTTTGAGTGAGCTCTGCTGACTCTGACCCTGGTACCCCTTTTCCCCTACAGGACAAGGTCTAAACAACTATCCTTTCCCTCGAATGAAACAATAGATTGAGAGTCCTCCCTAGTCTGCCATCCTTCAAGCCCTAGCATGTTTCTCTTGGGCTTGTCCCTAAGAGGCCCACTTATCTCCCCTTCCCCCTTCCTACCTAAAGTCCTGTCAATGAGCCTTGCCAACTCCTGCCCCAGAAACCTTCTCCCCCTCTGGGACTGGTGTATCCCACCTGCCACCAGCAAACCAGGTGTCTCATATAGAAGCCCATGATTGAAAAACCCAAACACCTGCCTTTGGCACCAGTCCTGTAGCCATGTATTGATCTGCAGTCTCTTCCTATTTATCTCTTCACCCTTGCTTGTAACAGGTATGGAGGCAATCACCACTTCCGCTCCAGACCCTCTAACCAGCCGTCCCAGGGCCCTGAAGTCTCTCCTCATTGCCCTTGCCCTCCTTGTAATAATTTCATCACTGCCAACCTGAAAAACCAGCAGCGGATAGTAGTCAGAGGGCTGCACCAGATCAGAGAGTTTCCTTTTAACATCTCTAATCCGAGCCCCAGGTAGGCAGCAGACTTCCCTGTGGGATGGATCTGGTTGACAAATGGGCCCTTCTGTTCCCCTCAGAAGGGAGTCGCCCACCACAATTACTCTTCTTTTCTTCTTGGCTGAGGAAGTTCTAAGGCAAGGGGGTGAGTGACAAGCCCTAGGTGACTCACTAGATAGATTTACCCCTCCACCTCCATTTACCTGGCCCTGTAGTTCCAAGACCTCATACCTGTTACTCAAGGGCAACTGGGAGGAATTAAGGGATTGCAAGGGTTTTCGCTTACCTCTCTGAGGCGGGACCTCCCTCCATACCTCCTTGTCCCTTAAGTTCACTCCTTCTATCTGATGGTAGGAGGGAAGGGGATCCATCACTTGTTCAACCACTTCCCTCTGCCCTTGCCTTAGGGTGTGGCTCCACCAATCTATTTCACTTTCACACTCTCTGATGGCTCTCAACCTTTCTACCTCCTCCCTCAGTTCAGCCACCTGCCTGAGCAGATCATTTATTCACTCACACCTCACACAAACAGTGTCACTGGCTCTCGCCAGTACAAGTGCCGGGCTCAGGCATTCACTGCAGCCAGAGACCTGGACGGCCGCATGTCTGCAGGAAGGCTCAGTCTGGGTACCCACATTATTCCTAACTACAGGTTTTGATCTTGTTGTGACCATGCTCTATCTGGTCGATCGGTCCGTCTACGTCTCTCAGCACAAGCAAGCAGTCCTTCCTGCTCCAGTCGAGTCCTCTTGATCAGGCGGTCACCCCGCTTGCCTGCCAGCGCAAACAGCCTCCACCTGCTCTGTTCGCCGAGCTCCCTGGGCAGGTCTTTAACCACTCACAGCTGGTGCTGCTCCTCCTGGCTCCGGCCCCGGTGAGTCCCTGCTCGCGTGAGCTGAGCTGCTGGCTCCTGGGCAAGTCCTGTCGAGGACTTGCGGATCCCTCGTCGGTGGCTCTTGTCGCTCTGAGGTGAGGCTCCTGGATGCTGATCTCGCCTCACTCCGCCCCGGTGTTGCAGGCGTCCTCTCTCAAGCTACTCACCACAGCAATTCAGCTACTCACCCCAGCAATTACATAAAGCATCCAGCTGGTCATGGGCAGACTTCATAGTCTTAAAATGTGGGAGATTATTTATAACTTACTAAGCATGTAAAGCGCTGCTATTACTATTTGTTAACCTTAGGGAAAATATGTGTTTATGTCTTCATACTGATGCATTTGGTAAGTAAATACTGCATAACAAAACATCACATAACATAATATTATATGAATTAGCATTATTTAAGACCAAGAATCCTTAATAGATTTTAAAAACTAAAGAATTGTTATTATGAGCAAGCACATAACACCTGCATTTTTCACTGAAAAAAAAAAAAACCACCATTTTGCATAATCAGTTCTCTAGATTCTGCTATTGTTCAGTGAAGTACACTTCCATGCAGAGAACTGCAGGATGGAGATTTCAATAGGAAACTAAGTTAATTTATTACAACAGTTAAGTAACAAAAGAAAGGCTTATGAAAAACATAGTAAACCCATGTCTGAGCACTTTATCTTTTAAAGAAATGAAACTACAAAGCAATATAGTGGTCTGTGTTTACTGGGATTCTGGATATGGTGACAGGCATCAGTGTAAAAAATATACATCAGTCTTGTAATTTATGTTAGTCTTGAGAGAGATTGTGCATACTCATATTCTTACTGATCTAGATACAACTCTATGAAAATGAAGCCAGGTTCTGCTCCACAGTTCTTGAGCAAGACATCCTTCCCTGGTGAAACCAACACCATACATTCATAATTGTTTGTAGTATTTACAATGGGTTATAAACCTTAAACTTTGTACAGACCTTAAATGTCACCAATATTACTGAATGCAAAGTTAAACCTGCTTTCACAGATCAGGAATGCCTTTAAAATAGCAGTAGTAGAATTCATCCCACCAGATGAATTTCTGTTATATGATTGCAAAATGAATCTGTTTTTTTAAACGAGTAAAGGGAAAGGAGAGTCAGTTTGAGATTTACACCTGATTTGTGTTATAGTAATCTTTGAAATTAAGAAGTGTATCCTTGCATTTCGTTAAATTCTGGCTAATGAGATAACTGTCTTCCCAAGGAGGGAGTGATGAAGTACTCATGCCATAAAGCATAAATTAATGCTGCAAGGTTAAACACTGGAACTAACTCATGTTTCAACAAAAGCCCCTACCAGCAGTTAAATTAACTGACATAAATACCATAAAATCTGTCTTTATTTTAGTCTCAGATGATGCTTCTTTTTGCACCCCTGCTTTCAGTTTGTATAACTCATTTTTGCACATTATTGCATGCATCATTTGCCATTTAAAGAATCAGCTACAACTGAAAAAAGATTTAAGGAATCAAATACTCAGGGAAAAGAACCTGTAGGTATGAGGAATACCCTTATCATACTGTATTTTGCTCGTACTCTTTAAAAAAAATACCACAATCAACAATCACAGTTCAAAGAACCAGTTAATTATGTTGAAAATAGACGAAAGAAATCTACTTTTTCAGCTTTTTGATAGACATTTTGAAAAAAATGCTAAAGAAAACCTGTGGTGATAATAGGTTTGATATATATTCTGGCAAAAAATTATATCACATTAATGAGGTGGCTTAAAGGGCTCATGCATTTTGTAGGAGGCATTTCAATGTATTAGTATAATTAGCAGTGATGAGAAAACTGTTTGGAACTGAATTACCTCTCATGAGTTCATTTGAGCTATATGAAATTACACCATGCAAGAAGGAAAATTATGGAGCCATCGAGAGAGTTCATGCCTGATTTGATCATAGCCACTAATTGGATGATCATTTTCGTAAAGCTTTTCAAATGGTTGACAGTTTCTGCCTCTCATTTTTTTAACATACTAGCTCTTTATTTCTTGCACTAAGCAACCAAACATACAATTGTTCAAGATTTTGATGTTTCTGCAGGGACCTACAGGTGTAATTGTCACAATCCAAGCAACCTTTGTCCCCTAATTAGCTGCTTTTTGGGGACCCCTGATGAGAGCTGCTGTTCTTGTTAACAATCTTAGAGAATACCTGATGAGTAAGACTTTCCAAAGTCTGATGCATGTCAGCAGACACCATATGACAGCAATTTAATGAAGTTTAAAAGTGACCTGATTCTGATGGCTGGAGTAGCATCTGTGTTGTATAGCTTTTGATTTCTGTTGGTCTGTTTCATTTTAACATGTATTGGGTGTTCTGGGGAAGGATATCAGAAAGGTGAAGGATACAGGAAGGAAAGCTTATTAATGGAAATACTTTATGAGCTCTCTTTCTGTCCTTCGTACTATCCAGTAATGCTGAGCAAATTGAAATGGTGCTAACCTGCTTCATATATTTTAAATTAGATACCTAATATGTAAAATACTTGATTTGGGAGTTGTTAAGCATTTAACTCAAATCTATTTTACTAGGTTCTTACTAATACCTTCAGCAGGTTTTCTGCCACGTTTTGTTTTTTTTTTTTTTATTATTATCCTTTCCCTTTATTTAATACAAATATTTTGCATAAGATTTAGACTTAGTAAATTATTACTTTTAAAAAGTTATTTCCACAAATAACATATCTGGGTTGCACAGTCAAGAAGAAAAAAAAACAAAAAGAAGGCCTTTCCAGTTTCTTAAAAGAAAAACAGAACAATAAGCTTAAGAATACTTTACCTTAATAACGATGTATAATTTGATGTGGATAACCCTCTAAAGTACACAAGTTCATGCATAGTATTTGTGTGGGCTGTTCTTGGAATTTTTTTTGCAGCCTCTTGGAGGAAGAGAAACTCTCTGACTTTCTCTATTTACTAAAAAGTTTCAGAAGCCTTCTAGCAACCAGTTATTGACAGAACACTAGCGCTTATTAGATGCTATTAGTAGATAAATATAGAAATAAGCAAAAATGTTACCATCACATATTTTATTTTCATATAACTCTCATGTTCTATCAGACTTGATAGCAAGGTATACAAAATGTTATTTTATACTTTTAAACTTCATTATAATCATTGAATTTTCCTGCGATGAAGAGATGTCTTCACAAGAAAAACGTGAAGTCTCAAAAAAATCCCTAGGAAAACAGTGGTTCATAAATATCTCTTAATTGAGTTACAGTTTGAAACACAATGTTTACAAGAATTTTTAGTAAAATTTGGTTAGCAGGTTACAGATTGCAATCATACAAAGTCTAGAAGAGATTTACCACTGATTCAATACATGGAAGAATATACGTGTTCAGAAGTGTGTTTGAAGAACGTATACACTATGCTAGTGCTCTTACAGTAAATAGAACAGCTGGTAGTGCAAGGGCCTTAGTCTGTGTTGTTCCTTCCTCTAACCCAGTGGACAGTTTTTCTAGCGATGCACACTATAATCCTTTGGCCACTTTACTGTTCATTGTCACATGGAAGACAAATGCAGCATGTGCTTTTACATCTCATCATAAATACAAGGAATTAAAAAAATTTAGAATTATGGAAAAGTACTATGAGATCAGTGAGGTCAAATGCAGTGCACCGCCCCCATTTCAAAAGGAAATCATACTCTTAAAGAACGCATGTCAAAGGTAATAATATCACAAGAATGTTCATTCAAGTAACTTTCTAGTAACTTTCTAGAGAGTGTTATCAATGTAAAGTAAAATTATTGTTAATGATGAAAGTTTTTTTTTAACTTCAACCTCATAGTAAGGTTGGCAATTTGTTATTATGTGGCAATTAATCAAATAATATTAATATCATGGAATATTACAGAAAATCAGCAACATGATACAATTGCTCAAAAAAAAAACTTAGAGATTATTTCCACTTCACAGCCAACCTCTCATACACGTTGATAGAGCTACTTCACTGCGGTTCAGTTGGGTTAATTTTTCACACACAAGAATCATGTGGTTTTTTGCACATGAAACTGATAGTTTTTGCCGAGGAAACTTTCAGTTACCTTAGGGTATGGAACAGAATTGCTTTGCAGATTCTCTATGCAAGAAAAAAATAAACAAGCATATAAATCAAACAGAATGTTGAAACTAAGGTTTTCCTAATGGGAGAGGTTTACATGTTAAGAAAAGCAATTGAAAGCTCTATGACAGAAGTTTATTTCATTAAGAAATTAAAGCTGGCAGATCTTCAGTTTGATCATAACTGTATCAGTATAAACTCAGTTTCTATAAGTTATATTACTTTGCCTTTTATGATTGTAATATAAGAATTCTGCAAAGATATTTTTGCTCATCAGTCTCATTCTGAATGCCACAAGTACCGTGTACAAGAAGCAGTTTGGGAAGAAGCTGTCATTGTTTTATATTTGCAACCTTGGCTGTTTATTCTTATAGAGAAAACATACCATACTAACAATGAAGATAATAATTAGAATAGCAATGAGACAGAATGAGGATTATAAAAGCAGCAGGATCAGACACTGAAGCTTCAGAACCTCCTTTCTAAGAAATGACTTGATATATCAAACTCTAAAATGCACATGGAAATCAAAGTTAGGGAAGGTTTGTTTGTTTCTGAAGAACAGTTTAAATTCTTCCTAACATTCATACTGTGAAGATGGTGTCATTTTGTCAGGAACAAGCTTAACACAATCTTTGTAGTCTTGGGGACGAGGGAGGAGGTGGGGGAACAGAATGGGGGCAGAGGCCTCAGGTGTAAGTGATAGGACTATACCTCTGAAGTACAGCTTCAAAGGTGATACAACCATAGCCAGGAAAGGGGCATACAGTTTGGAAGACTTAGCGCATCATTTCTCTGAAGTACATATGGCCCATGACATTTTTTAATCAATGAGAAATAAAGTACTGTAATTCCTTTTAAAGGTTAAAAATCAACATGTGCACATCACCAACAAATCAGACACTGGCAATACAGTCCCTGTAATCTATTGATATAAAGCACTGGAGCGCTCGAATTTGTGAGAAATTGTAGAACTCCCCGGGGATGACAGTGTAGCCACTTCAAATGTGTAAACTACACCATGCTATTTCCAGGATCTGTGCTTTGTTGGACTTCTGGCTAGCATTAAAATGTGCACAGTAATATAAGTAAAATTTTTAAAATTTATTGCTCAAAATTTGTCATCCAAAGATTATTAATACAAAGGTCATTTAATGGTTTTCATCTCCTAGCAGTTACTTATTCTTCCTTGTCTCACTTCTTTCACCAGAAATGTAGCTTGTATCATTGTTATCACCACAACTCTAAGGAATGCAGAAATTAATAAGAATGAGATGGTAAATGGCCCTCAGAACCAATCCATCAGACTTCAAGTCATTTTATTTATAGGAGATCTTTAAATAAGCTAGAGAAAATAATATCTTGCTTCCTGGGAATATCTTTCTTTTACTGAGAAAATTATTTACCGTTTTTTTTTTTTTTTAAATCATCATATTTAATGGGGGTTGGAGGGTAGAAACAGATTCCTTGAAGTCAGCAGTAACTCAAAGAAATATTCCTGAGAAAGACTTCAAGCAATTCCCTAAGCTGCCTGACCCAGGATGTTAGCCCTTAAGGTTTCTGCAGAGCCACCAGCTTCACTGCTAGTGGAGACAGCTACACTTCCAGATGTTGACACTGGAAAAAATCTGTTCCCAAGACTCAGCATCTGCTTCCTGAAATCAGCTAAGTCTTCTGTGAATTTATAAGAATATTCAGCAAAAGAAAGCAAAGAAGAATATTGCTTTTTATAGAATAAAACCCACAATACAGCTTCCTTTCATTTCAACAAAAGAAATGTGAAAGACCTCCCAAATCTGCAAAGAATGTCAACTTGCAGGTATTAAAACATGGTTATACAAATTAGGCCAAGAAATTCTCACAGATATAGTTGTATACTTTCCAGATGGTTTTTAAAACTTAAACTGCGTTTGATAACTCTGAATTACTGAATATATGGGATATTTTGCTAAAGGAATACATTTTCCTTTTTTAAGGTTAGGCATTTTAAAAACTCCTTGAAGTGAAGAGGTGGGCAAAATGGGTATGTTCATTTTGCAGCCAGGAAGCATATTGGATAGATATTACCTGTTCCCAGCCACTGGTCAATTTTATAAACCAGGTACTTGAGTGTTTTTCTAATTAACCAGCAAGAGTGTTCATTTCTCCCATTATTGCATATACAAAATGGCCTATGACTACTTTCTCCAAAGATCCTGCTACTGGAGACATTATATTGTCAACTCTAATATTTTCCTCACTGAAAGTTGCATCACATTTAGCATACTAATCGGGGGGGGGGGGGGGGGGTGTGGAAGGGCACTGCATTATTTTTAGCCCAGACAGTGAAATCTTAAAAATTTGTGAAATCTAATTTTCACAGCATACAAAGTCAAAAGTGATAAAAGGCAACATTCATCCCCATTAATAGCTCCAGTGACTTCAATGGAATTACAGCAAGAACAAATTTGGCCCGGTCTTCTTGGCACAACAGACTGTTCACATGTGCTGCAAAACTCCTTCTGGGTCTGTGCCACAGATCTTTTTTCTTTTTTTTTTTTTTTTTTCATGTAGTCAAAACCTTAAAACAGGGAAATAAGAAGGGAAGGATCTACTCGTATGATAAGGTATCTTTTCTGCACATTAATTAGGATTTTCTTATGGAAAAATACAGGAAACAGTTACTGTGTTTAATTGCTTGCAAAACACCAAGTTTAGCAGTTTGAGTGTTAGAATTCATGACACTTATGAACATGTTTGCAGAAGATTAATCCACAAAAAGAAATGGCAACCATGGTGGTCTTAATACAGATGTTATATTACACTAATGATATTCTGGTGCCATTACTGATAAAAATCTCAAAATTCAGTCTATAATAATGAAAAAGGGTTTTGATTTTTCACTTCATGCAGTTTCTTTGCCCCATGTATAAAGCCTTTGCTCAGAGTCATGCTAGATATTCTACAACTTATTTATGGGTTAAACTTCTTCATTTGTCCCATCTCAATATTTTTCTACTAACAAAAATTCCAAACTCTTGATCAATGGCCGTAAAAAATTGACCATGACTCCAAGTGTTTGGCTTCTCAAGCCTTCACCAGCTCTCAGTGTTGATCTATTACTGAGTAATGCCATGATCTAGGCAAGCAGGGAAGAAAAAAAAAAAAAAAAACGGTAACAACTGCACACTTCTAAACCTGCACTGTACTTTTCTTTAGATGTTATTATACTATTATAAAGTAACAGTTGTTCTTGCATAAGACCAGATTAAAAGATTACAGAAATTGATTGTTTTTGAGCCCCTAAGTAGTCAAAACTTTATCATACAATTTTTAGTAGATGTTAATTTCATATGCTAACTGCTACAAGGTTTATTCAAGAAAAAAAAAGTCTTTTTGCAAACATGTATTAGATGCAGTCAAGAATCAACTCTTTCCTACTACAACTACATATTAAAAACCCTGCTCAATTTAAAGCCACAAGGAAAGTAACTAAATGTAACACACAGTTCAGCTTCCTTACAAAGGTATAAACTATGCTCTGTGAATTAGTGTCCTTGCTTTTAATTTGACTGTGCATCAGTTTATACTTCAGATGATGTTTCTATGTGTGTCTCACTTTGTCCTTCGCTCACCGTGTATAACTACATATGTGTTGTGGCATGTTTGTTTTAACACATTAATAGTTAAAGTGGAATATTGAGTCCACATTTTACATAAATTTATTTATAATTTTAATATATTTAATACTATTTTAATATCTTTTAATATATTGATATTTTATATTAATAGTTAATATTTTAATACTCCTCACTTGGAGTATTGCGTACAGTTCTGGTGTCCTCAACACAAAAAGGACATGGAACTGTTGGAACAAGTCCAGAGGAGGGCCACGAGGATGATCAGAGGACTGGAGCACCTCCCGTATGAAGACAGGCTGAAAAAGTTGGGGCTGTTGAGCCTGGAGAAGAGAAAGCTGCATGGAGACCTCATAGCAGCCTTCCAGTATCTGAAGGGGCCCTATAGGGATGCTGGGAGGGACTATTCATAAGGGACTGTAGTGACAGGACAACAGGTAATGGGTTAAACTTAAATAGGGAAGTTTATATTGGATATAAGGAAGAAATTCTTTACTGTAACGGTGGTGAGGCACTGGAATGGGTTGTGCAGGGAGGTTGTGAATGCTCCATCCCTGGCAGTGTTCAAGGCCAGGCTGGATAGAGCCTTGGGTGCTATGGTTTAATGTGAGGTGTCCCTGCCCATTGCAGGGGGGTTGGAACTTGATGATCTTAAGGTCCTTTCCAACCCTAACTATTCCAGGATTCTATGATTCTATATTAATTGTATAGTACTATATGACAACATTTTAGTGGTTTGGGCTCAACTAAGCATGTATATTCTCAAAGTAAGATGTATCTCTGAATGCTCAAAAATAAAAAGGTCTAGTGCCAATGTAATAGAAAATAACTGCATTCCATTGCCAAGCTTGTTTTAGATCTCTTCTTCTTTTGATAGAACATTGTTGGGCACAATATCAATAAAGTAATCTGACTGTGTATGAAAATAAGATTACATTTAAGTTTTAGACAATGTTGCACTCATTGTTCTGTCAATTGAAGGGTTTGTCATGGTATCACAGAAGAAAACACAGAGTGGCCTTTCCATGAAGGATTGTGAATGCTGGGTCTAACAGTACTTTGTTACATGCAGCTTATAACTGCATGAGTTTGCCCTGTTCGCAACTTATGTGTGTTTCTCTGCTTTAGCATTGTAGGGCTGCAATATTTTTGTTATCTTTTGTTACAGATATTCTACAATGTCTGTGTTGCTTAGAGCAATTTATAAAAACAATACTGGGAAGTGTTTAAACAAATGAAGGTTGGGGTGAAAAAAGCTCTCACACTGAAATGACATTGTCATTCAAAGCCTCTGGCACTGGACTAGAGGAAGGGACTTCTTGTTTATTGTTGAATCTGTGAAGGAATAGACACCATAGACAACGGACATTTCCAAATCTGGACACAGCTTCTATTTCAGATGTTTAACATTTTAGTAGAGGAACTTCCACTCAACATTAATTCAAGACTTTAGCATATCAGCCTAGCCGAATATTTTTTGTGCCTTTGCAAGTTTTGGGCTGTGTCTAAACCAGTCTTTCAATATTTGCACTGAAAGGAGCTTCCTGATACCTCCTCCAATATAAGCATCCCTTTTTTAGCCTTCCCTTGACTCTAGAAGGACCTTTTCATTGTAACGGAAAGCAGCACACCTCCTTCATGGTCCAGCAAAGCATCCTGAGCAAACTATTTCTTCACAAGCTCACTTGCAAACTCATCTTCTGCCCTTTTCTTCTGCTGTCTTTTCTGTCCTATTGCTCTCAAAAACTGCTCTTCAGAGCTCTCTTGTGAGACGGAGAATTTTCCATTCATTCTCTAAACAGATTCCCAGCAATTGTTTCCATGAAATAACCATACACACACATATGCACATACATAGAAACAGTTCTAAATCTTTAAAGCTTATTACTTTATTTACTAATGCTATCAATATGTTTTACCCTTTCATAGTGAAATGAGGACCTTTGATCAAACAAAAAGTGTGCTTATGAATGGAGTTTCAGTGTCATGGCAAAGACTTCCCTCTTTCTTTTCCACAGCAATAGTAGTACGACATTTTTTCAGTCTCTTCACTTGGAAAAGACACCATTACCTAATGAGAGGGCACCGACAAGAGTTCCACATTCCTACTGCTAACAGAAATCTGCCAAGACTGGCTTGCTTCTTCGCTATATTTTCTCTGCCAGAATTTTCCTGGTTCTTTTTCCAATTCTTCATGAATCTATGGTGAGAACAAATGCAGAAAAAGCAGCATAAGGAAGACGCTTCAGCCTTGCTAAGATTTGGCTTAATTATCACGAGTTTTACTTTTTTTCATTCACCCTCCTGCTCCTTCTCTCCAAACGTACAAGTTTTGGGGTTTGAATATCTCTCTATCTTTGAAAATTTTTCAGATCAGTTTCAAGTTCCTCTAAAAGTCATAAGAATTAAAAACTTTTTTTTATTCTTGAACTGAAAATTTACTCCCTCAAGCCACTGTTCAAGCTTAAGTCATGCTCTCCACACTGGAGATCAGTTGCAGTAACTGTAAAGACTGTGGTAGAATCAGAACTCTGATGTTTTACAGTCCTAATATTTAACATCTGTGTATTGGCAGTGCCAAAAATATAGGGACTACCTGTAGACTGGGACCAAGTGAAGGGTTCCTGTGAAAGGCAGCCCATGTTTTTAGACTCAGGCAATTTCTTATAACCCTAACTCTCTGTAATGTTACCTACATTAAAAAGTACAACAATAAAATGTCGCAGACATTTTTAAAAAGCTAACATATACAAATATTCAAGATCTGTTAATTTTTCATTTCAGAGAAAGTATTTTTAGTCATTAGAAATACAAGGTAAATAAAGCTAAAATGGAAGTAGAACAGAAACAGAGTCCCCAAAGACATCTAAATGACATGGAGTTAAAGTATTACTTGCACTGAGTATTCTCGAGTTCACTTGGAAGACAAGGGCTGCATACTCAACCTCTGTAAATAAACATAATTCAAATTAAGTCGATGGTGCTACCACCATTTATATGAGCTACAGCTGTAGCTTAAGATACATTCCCCAATTTGTTTATCATATACAGATAAAACCTCCTAATGTGCATTTGTAACAGGAGGTAAAAATCAATAGACACTGTGACACTAACTACACACAAATACTGATAGTGCAATATATTTCCTTTTTTCTGCTTGAAAGCACTTAAGAGAAAAAAGAAAGCACTTAAGAATATTAATCATTTGTGGACCATTTCATTACACTGCAAATGTTACGGTGAAGTGACGTGTGAGTAGCTTGAAACTACTGCATATTATACGATTTACCATAACTATCCTCATATTCTATTTCATTACTCTCTGCTTTCATAAGCATACATTTTTAAAAGGTTTACAGTGTTTGATTTGTATTTAAAAGAAAAATCAAAACAAAGCATATGTCTCATTGTATTTGCATGTTAACAGTACTATCACAGCAGAGAGATTTGTGCCCAGTATTTATTGGATGGTGTCACATGCTACGTTAACTTACAACATCATGTGCATTTAGCTGCCAGAATCAGTCCTTTTAATCTAGGTGCAATTGCCACAGAAGTATAACAGCAGGAGCTTCAGCTATGTCTCAGGCTAACATATTCCAATAAACAGTAATACTCAGTAACATGAGTGTCATTCTTATCTGAAATTTAGGTTGACTCTCCATGAGGAATATTTAATGCCATTGACAGTCTGTTTTCAGCTATAGCATTGATAGTAGTGGTGAGAACACCTAATCTTTTCAGATGAAGAACTGTGTTTCAAGCGCAGTTATTGCTACTCAGGCTCATTTTTTATTCTGGAAGAAGCAAAGCAGAAATCTATACATCCACATCAAGTGATGATAGCATAAAGTATTGGATACTTTCATAAGTACCTTCGCAGTTATTCTGCGTTGTTACTTGTCTGTCATGGCCAAGCAGTTTGGCCAGAGCCAATGCCTTGACTTGGCTGCTGGGCCTCAACAAATGTCACTCAAATTTCACTCAAAGATTACCAAGTGGAATAAGAAAGGTAAAACTGTAACATGGTATTCCAATTTGTAATTGAAGTAACATGTCAGCCTGGGCTTGCTATTCTAGACAGTAAAGACTATTATTTTCCCTACAGAAAAGACTAATTTTAGACAAGGGTAACACACGCATTTATTTACAGTTCTACAAATCCAGTTCTTCAGGTATTTTTAACTTTACACTGATCTCCAAGCCTCCTGAATACCAGTCCTGTGTTCACACTGTTAGACAGACAAGCGTTGGTGATGAAATGACTCCACATACTGACAGATTTAACAGAAAACTGGAAATAGTCTCTCTTTTTCCTGTGTGCTCATGAATTTCAATTCAGTAATTAAGCAATGAGGTTGCATGCATTTAACACAGATAACTGAATAACCTTATTTTGTCTTTTGCAAACTTGGAGTCAGTATCAATAGAGCTACATTGCCTGCTGGTTCAAACCTGGCTCAATGTGTCAGGCATGATATGAAATGCAAGAAGTCAGGACATTTTTTTGTTTTACCTTTTAAGAATTGTCTTCAAAAGAATACTGTACATCCAGGAATCTAAGAATCATATGCTGAGAAATGCCCTGCAAAAGAACTGGGCAAAGAAGGGAAGCAGTGCTGTAGCACATTGTTAAAGGAGTGGGAAGTGATGACTTTTTTTGTTCAGTTCTTCAGTTACAGCACCTGGAAATCTTTAAAGGAGAGTGAAGTACTGCTACTGAGTTTGGGGAAATCAAAGCTGAGTGCAAATTAGGATTTCTAAATTGTTTCGCCATTTAAGATGATAATTAGAAGGCAGATTATTTGGAAAACAGTGGTGGTATTTAATTTTTAAGACCTGAAGTCTCTTGTTGTGTTTCATCTTTGATATTTAAAATGAACATACCTCATATATATATGGCATTCCACCACTGCTACTAACAGATAAAAAATCAGTAGCAGGAATGCAGTGATCATAGAATATAGAATCATAGAATCATAGGTTAGGGTTGGAAAGGACCTTCAGATCATCTATTTCCAACCCCCCTGCCATGGGCAGGGACACCTTACGCTAAATCATAGCACCCAAGGCTCTATCCAGCCTGGCCTTGAACACTGCCAGGGATGGAGCATTCACAACCTCCCTGCACAACCCATTCCAGTGCCTCACCACCGTTACAGTAAAGAATTTCTTCCTTATATCCAATATAAACTTCCCCTATTTAAGTTTAACCCATTACCTGTTGTCCTGTCACTACAGTCCCTTATGAATAGTCCCTCCCAGCATCCCTATAGGGCCCCTTCAGATACTGGAAGGCTGCTATGAGGTCTCCATGCAGCTTTCTCTTCTCCAGGCTCAACAGCCCCAACTTTTTCAGCCTGTCTTCATACGGGAGGTGCTCCAGTCCCCTGATCATCCTTGTGGCCCTCCTCTGGACTTGTTCCAACAGTTCCATGTCCTTTTTGTGTTGAGGACACCAGAACTGTACACAATACTCCAGGTGAGGTCTCACAAGAGCAGAGTAGAGGGGCAGGATCACCTCCTTCGACCTGCTGGTCACGCTCCTTTTGATGCAGCCCAGGATACAGTTGGCTTTCTGGGCTGCAAGCGCACACTGCCAGCTCATGTTCATTTTCTCATCAACCAACACCCCCAAGTCCTTGTCTGCAGGGCTGCTTTGAATCTCTTCTTTGCCCAACCTATAGCTGTGCCTGGGATTGCTCTGACCCAGGTGTAGGACCTTGCCCTTGGCATGGTTAAACTTCATGAAGTTGGCATCAGCCCACCTCACAAGCGTGTCAAGGTCCCTCTGGATGGCATTCCTTCCCTCCAGGGTATCAACCGAACCACACAGCTTGGTGTCATCGGCAAACTTGCTGAGGGCGCACTCAATCCCACTGTCCATGTCAGCAACAAAGATGTTAAACAAGACCGGTCCCAATACCGATCCCTGAGGGACACCACTCGTTACTGGTCTCCAGCCGATCTGAAATTAAAAAGCCTACTGTAGAAAGGGTAGGATTTTGCACAATGTCATGTATTTAAATATAAAATAATTGGCATTTCAGTTCAATTACATAGCTTTTCACTCTAAGAGATCACAACACCCACAGGAACCAAGTAAAACACTTCTTTTTCTCTATCTGAAAGTCAAATTAAAACCCCAACTGCCATTATTTTGATTTTAAACACCTCCTTGCCCCCCCCCCACCAAGCCTCTCTAGCTAACAACAATTATTGTATATTTGTGTGTTTTTATTGCTCAAAACCTTATTTACATTTCATTACAGCAAACATGAGCAGCTCCTTGAACAAGTGCTCTCTCAGATTCCATTAGATTCTGACTCATTTCGTAAACATTTTTAAAACAGTGGTGAGAGAGTTTCATTATCTCTTATTTTGCCCAATCCATTGAAGACTCTGTCGAATGAATGGGGTGCATTACAACAGAAAGCCAAGGTGACAGGCTTAGATTAAACTAATACAGTAACAATAGTATAATTAGTCAAGTACTAACAGCAAACCACACTTGTATTGAAACCTAGAAATAGCTTAAAGTAAAAGGAAATCCCATAACAATGCATTGGTTTGATAATAACAAAGAATGATTTAATGAAAGAATAAACATTCAACATGCATTCACATTTCATGTGAAGTGCTCTTGGCTGTTAAGAGTCAAGAGCTCTTCACATGAAAGTACTGTGTTTCCAACTCTTTCACAGATGATCAACTGAAGGAGCCTTATTAATAGCTACACAGGCCTGCTGCATTGTCCTTCTGAGTCATCTATCCACTTGAATTATTCTCAATTGACATATAAGTCTGCATTTTCCTGCTGCTGCATTAGCCAGCCCGAAAACAATGGGTCAGATGCTCAGCAGGTGAGAAGGAGAAGCTAGTTTACACCAGCTAAAGAACTGGTCCATAACCTTCAAAAGCTTTTATTTAGTTAACTATAGAGTTATTTAGATACAATTCACTCCTCTGGTATAAATTTTAATGCTATCTACTGTTCCTCTCAACGTGCTCTACGTTGAGCACACTTTCATACGAGTGCAGAATAAATGCCACTGGAGGACTGCATGAAGTAATAAACATGATACATTTTGCCTGTAATACAAGTTACTCCGTGGAGAATTTTGTCAGAAATACATCAACAGTGAGGTGACAAGAAACAGCTTCCTAGAAACTGATCATAAAAGGGGCAACCAGTTAGCAGCCCTTTGCAACCCTCTGCTGTTTATATTCCCCAAGACAACTTCTCTCAGGTTAGCTTGCCATCTTAACAGAATAGCAGGAGCTGGAGTCAGTGTGTTACCTGAAAGTAACAGGTATGTTTATGCTCATTAATTCTGATTTTTATGCTTTCTTATCACAACTGGTTATCAATTTTTTTTTCCACTTATGGTTAATTTTAAGTCTCATGCAACAAAGGCCAGATTTTCATTTATTAGACTTCAACTTCTAGCACTAACTTCAACCAAGCAACGCCAGTTTTCTCATAAGGAAGATATACCAGACACCTGATCCAGGTGAACTTTATAAATAATCTAGATATTATGATATCTAGTGGCTATCATTTTCAGTTTCAAAAAGCCCTATGGATTCTCTTTTTTTAGCAATGTAAGAAGTGGTAGAAAGGAAAAAATGAAAAACAAAACCTGAAAAGGAGAAAAAAAAAAAAAAAGAAAAAACCCACCACGTTTTCCTTCCCTTACTTGCATTAATAAAGAAAATACTGACAGTTAACTAAAGTTAATGAAAATCCTAGAAAAGTTTTTCCACGGAACAGAAGGGCACTGCTGAGAATTCCTAGTACACATTGCTGGGGGTTCCTAAAAGCAGGTTGAAGAGATGAATAAGAGGTAAAAGGAAGGTCTTCTGATAATATCTGCACATCCAACACATGGCTTCAACACCCTAAGCCCAGAGGCAGCATGCAGGAGACAAGCGCCCACGACTCTTGGGTGTAAGGGGCAGAAGAAAGAACAGGAAACTACATTGCAGTTGTAAACTCCAGGATCAGTACCTGTCCCTGCCTTGATCCCTTGCCTGAGCTATTCCTAAACCATTTGAGCTTTCAATGAAAACAAACCAACAAAAAAAATACAGATTTCTGGGACAAAATTTTGTTTTCTGGTTTTTGCTTGTCTTCCTCAGGAGTTTGTGTTTGTGTTTCAAGAGAAAATCAGATATATTTAGGAAAAATAGACAAAAATTCCTTTCACAAAGTCAACAGAATGTGTTAACAGCACTAAGTACCATCTTTAGAACTCCAATCCCATACCTTTCTACTCAGTCCTTTCCTTATTCATTTCGTAAGAGGGGCAAGTCTGTTAATGAATGTTAGTAAATTCTGATGTCTACAACTGGTTCCATTCTTTTTCCAAGGTTTTATGAGGCCTGCCTACACCACAGATATATGGGAAAACTTTACCATCACTGCAAAGATTGCTGCAAAGTTATTAGTTGCGTATTTATTAGATCAAGGTTATGCTAGTTTTTGACACTTTAACAATGGTATTGTTCAGAGCCAGGGTGCTATGAACAGTCAAGGAATACTGGATTTGTAATTGCCATAGTGCTTTTAATCTTATTGCTGCTGGAGCAGTAGTGAGAAATTTTTTTGACAAAAAACTGTGATAGACGTACACCTAAGAAACGCTGGTTCAATGCCTTTATCAAGTCTCAGCCCTTGATGTTTGGCAGTTGCTTCTAAAACAAATCTATCCATGGGAACATAGAAATATCAGGTGCCCAGACCAGATTTAGTCCATTGTTCTGGTTCTGACCATGAAGAATTCCAAGTGCTTCAGGAGCAGTATAAGAACTCCTATATAGAACATGATAAAACAATTTGCCAGCATTCCAGTGAGAGTCATGCATGCTCTGAGATATGCAAAACTAGTTATTTCTCAAAAAAGATTTTCAATATTCTTTTCTCATTTTCTACCCTTCTAAACCCTGTTTTACAATAATTTCAAATTGCATCATTTCAAAGAAATATTTCTAGGCAGTAAATGAATCTAAATAAATTTTTAACCAGCATCAATCTCAAATGTTTTGTAAGTAACCAGTGCTTTTAACTGCATCATAAGATGTTTGGAAGAAGAGCAAAGATGTTCAGTTCTGTCTGATGTTTACATATGCTTTTATTGGATTTGTAGTGTTTACATTTAAATATTTATTTTCTATATTTTTAAATGTTTAAATTGTATTTAAAATCCACAAGCATATTCAGGAATGGACTAAAATAAATAACCTCCAAAAAGAGAAAGACTGAATATCCCAACAGTTCCATGCCGTTAACACAAAGCAATAATCAACATCACGGAGAATAAATAAAATTAAACAAAGTTAAGATAAGCTATAGTAGTTATTTTGCAAGACTTGTGTCAATTTTACCCCAAAATGGAAAAAAAAAATAAAAAAAAAAAGCTATTTTCTGTAAGATTTTTCTGGCTGTAACTGAAATGTATATATTTTATAGGTTTACTTTCAGGGTAAAAATGCTTTTACAATTGCAGGTGCATGAAGATGAAAATATGGCCCAAATCACGTGTGAATTCTTGAGATTAGTGCATCATTTCATGGGCTGTTGAGCTTGTCTTTTATATATCTATATATGTTTTATAGCAAAGACACAGAGCACCTCTATGTTATATTATAAACATTCAAAGTGTTTGCACGGATAGTGATCTTTCCAGCTTCTATTAAATGCTATCACACAGTCACAAAGCTGAAAGTTTAAAATGGATCTGAGCTTTCATTACTGTTTTTTATCAGAGGTTCTTGATGCTTGACAATCTGCTTCCATGGAAATAGTTTTCCATATGAGGAAATATTGTCCTATGCAAATACCTCCTGGGAATTTTCTTATTTCACAGATAAAAATTATGTAGCAAATTCCTCTGTATTTTATTGATCAGACTTACTGAAAAGAAATTGGATGAAACTGAAAAATTCTTCTAGCCCCAATCTGATAATATGTTGTACATGATTGAATTCAGTAGTAGGAAAGGGAGGAAAAGAAAGGTGCTTTTTACCTAATCCTAACATCCACTGAAAAATGCTGTTGAAGATAAAATAGTCTGTAGTTTTGGCATGTCCCTACTAGCCCCAGCAAAGTCTAATCTATAGCAGTGGATTTATGTCAGCATAACAACAGGAGGTGGGAGAAAACCCTTTTTTTTTTTTTTTTCATTTTTTAGAAAAATAACAGCTCTGTTTCTCTTAGATATACATTTCCCTGCACACTTGCTACAGGACTAATTTTGAAGGCTGTGGAAAAGAGGTGCAGAACATCTGCATGGGAACCTGGTCTCTTTTTTTTCTCCTTCCCCCCTCCTCCTTTTTCCTTAATTTGCATTATGTGCCATGGAAATACAGTACAGTGGAAGGCTTCCTTCTGGGAAAATGAGCAGAGTCTGTAAGTTTGTGTATCCAAAGGCTATTTTAAGAAGGTTGTAGTGAATGGGTACATTCTAAGACCATCTGAGAATAACCCCAACATGAATTAAACATGAGTAGTAGTTGTTTAAAGTTTTTCTGGTATTGCAACAGAATGTGAATGATTGCTAAGTATAAAAGGACAGCAGATTATTAAACACAAGCAGGCTGGCTAGACCCCAGAAAAAAATACTAAACCTTATGAACAACTACAATACAGGCAGATGGTAGAGGCTGCAAAGCACTTTCTAACCAGTGATACGACTACTAGAACACTACTATGTATATTTAATGCAACTCAGAACTTAAAATGCTTTGGTTCTGTCATGTTTCCCTGTCTTTTATCTTTTGGCTCCCTTTCTTTTACTATTCTATATGTATCAGTAGCCGGTCATAATTTTTCCTGTCTTTAACAGAAAAACAAACATTAGATTTAAAACAAGACTTACATTAGAGAGTGAATTATATCTCAGATCTTGAAAGAACATAAATTGGTTACACAGGTAAGAATATGACTATCACACTATTTCAAAATGATCTTGCATTTCTCTGCAGATAGATCTTTCAAACTATTAAGAAACTGCACATTTTTGTTACATCTAAAAATAGGGAGACATTCAGAGATGGAGGTGGAGCAGGCGTACCCTTATGCACACTTGAATAAACGTTAGTGACATGAGGAGTTGTAAGAACTCGCTGCAAAAAGAACTGCATCCCTATATGGGCAAGTAAAAGGAAAAAAACATGTTTGTTTCTGCTGCTATTTAAATAAAATTAACTTAGATGCAATAAAAAAGGTGGAAGCTGAAAAACATGCATGTCAGTTCCGTACTTAGGGGAAAAAAAAGTCATTATACATGTACTATTTTTCTCAAATGTATTATAAACTTCTCATAAATACCCAATACATTCTAACCAGTCTATTACTTGCTCTTAATTTCTTGATGCATCTGTAAAGAGCTTATTGTAATTTTTATAAAACAGTCCTAACATTAAAATTTATATACATATAAATATTCCTGTTGACTCTTTAGAAGTCTTCTGCTTCAGAAGAACACCATAAGACACAAAGTGTGGAGGTTGAATACAAAACATTCCACTGGTGGCAAGCACCAAGGGCAGGATGTCGAAACCTTCCTCTGGTTGCTTGCCCATGCTGTGGTAGGAGTGCAGGGACTAAGCAGAGCATGTGACACAAAGAGCAGCAATGAGGACAAGGTCCCATGAATTTCTTCCCAGTAATGTGGATCTTTCTTGTGTTGCAGCTGACCAAGCATGGAGCAGAGGTTAAGCCCAGTTCTTCCTTCTGTCTGCAGATATCAGTGGCAAAGAAAATATAAGCCCAGGGGAAACTGATAAAAATAATTATGCCATACTAAGAAGCAAAAAAATAAATCTTCAGGAAATCATTCTCGTCCCCTACCATCCCCGTCTTCCTGAATTTTAATGATGAGGCTGTGTTCTTCTGTAATGTTTTTTTCCATGGCAGCACCACTGTTTGCCTTGCTATGACCTTGCAGTAAATAAACTGAGCTGTTACTACAGTAAGCCATGTCAAAATAATGACAGCATTGAATTTCTAACTCATTCTTATAGAGCATCTGATATTTATAAGTAAGGCTTAGATGAATTCAAGTTCTCTATATTTAACAATCAGAAGGTTTTTGTTATGTGTAATGTGCCATATAGTATGAATCAGATTAAATTACAGATGCACATGGCATACAGTTTAGACTAGTCACCACAACAATAAGTCTATGCTCACTTTTTATGATCAATCAAAATGAATCACCAATCCACTATTTAAACTTCTAGCATGTGGTATGACTGTAATTAAACTAAACTAATTAACATTTTATCCTCATAGCAAAAATGCATTTATTCTGTTTATGTGGGATTATATATATATCTCCTGTATAACATCTGCAGGATCCCTTAAAATTCAGTCTTTCTTTAAGAATATTTTCTGTAATAAATATCAAGTTGCTTAATCAGACATTATTTATCATTTAAAAAAAAATCTTTTGAGAAACAAAGAAAAATTATACTCTCAGATAACTCCAGCCTCCTGGTCCAAGATTGATAATTGTTTGAAAACCATATATTTGATATCTAAATCATATTCAGTGGCTTTTATTCATGATTGCAGATTGATACAGTCCTCTCTGAAAAATATATTTATCTTTTGCAACACTCATCAAACACTAAATACCTAACTAGGTTGCAAGAAGAATCTTTAATTCCATCATTTTGCTCTGGTAATTGCTTTTGCTTCCTTATGTTTAACTAGAGTAAATGAACTATAATTTTAAATTTCTCTTGACACTTGCTATCTGACATTGTACAAAACACGAACAAGGTTGTGAATACTGAGAAAGGTAACTGTAATGAAATTAAGCTACAAGAGTATATTCTAAAAGGCTGATGCAAATTCAGAAAATATTTAGAATCGTATCCCTAAATCAGTTTCCCAGTTCTGAGGTACCATATATTGTATCTGAATAGTTGAGTGGAAACAAAAGTTATTGTCAAATAAAGTGAAAAATTCAGCATGACTAGAAAAAATGCATTTTCTCAGTCACTTGCTGTTAGCAGAGTCCCACACTGGGAAGAAACAAAAATTCCAAAAATTCTTTTTCAAAACAAGAAGCAAGTGACTCTTGTCTCTGTAGAAGTCTGTTCCTCTTAAAATGCCCACTGCTGACATAAGCTGCTGAGAAATTAAGCATTCTCTTCTGACTTTTTTTAACCTTTATATTCACAGGATTTATGTACTGGTCTTCTGAAATGCATGAAGTGTTGCAGGTCTGAGATGGGGAAGCCTTTGTTTGCATACTCAAAAGCAGCTGTACACATATGTTTTGAATGCTATCACCTGCCTGTATAGTTGATAGAATTTACATTTGCAGACCTCATTTGGCCAGGTGTTCTCACACACAAAGGGAACCTGTGCAAGGGTTATTCTCAAATCAAGAAGACGGAGATTTGCCTAGGAGAGTTTTAAATGCTGGCAGCAGTCACAGCACTGTGTATGGTAGTAAAGAATTATCTTCACAGAATCTCACCAACAGCAAAATAATATTGATCCAATTTTGTTAATACTACTTTTGGCCTAAACAGCTGATGCTTTTAAACATGTCTTTCTTTTTTCTTTTTTTTTGTTTGGTGTTTTTTTGGGGGGGAGTGTGAGAGGAAGAAATGGAAGGGTTCCTAGAACTTTGAAAATGAATGAAAGAATAACTAATTAAAAAAAAATACAACTTACTCTTTCCACCAGCTTCTCTAAACAATCTTTTTAACAAGTTTAAATGCATTTTGCTTCCAACTGAATATTTACTGCTTGATTTTAACACACAGTGCCTAGGGATTATGTTCTCTTCCAAGATACAAACATGAAGCTCCCATCCTCTACAGTAGAGTGGCATAGATTATGCCTTTAGGGCATAATACCCTAAAGGATCACAAGGATCATTCTGTCTCCTTTTGGAGGCTTGCAATAAGGAATAAAATACCTAAAATCGGTCTTAGCTGCATAGGTAAAAAAAAATAACAACTGAATATTTACAAAGCCTCAAAGTAAGTGACCTAATTTGACCAACAGTAGTGTAGTTATGCTTCATACATACTTAGAGAAGACAGCAGGCATTTTCTGAAACTAAGTTATGGACTACTATTACTAATTAATATTGCCCTTCAGGCAACAGAGTTCTTACATTGTAATTTTTTCTAGGTAAATATTCATTATTAATGTTTGAAACTGCTTCGTCCATACTGAAAAGACATTTTTAAATAAATAAATGGTATCTACATTATGATTTTTCTGAGACCTTCAAAGTCAATATCTTTTTTTGTGTTGCATACACAGAACGACTGTGGGCCATGATTTTGGTATTAAATAATGTATGTTATTCATAAACTGAAGTATTCATATGATAATTAAGGTTCTATGCATGCTGCACAAGAGGAAGAGCAGAATCTTACAAGTGTATAAAGTGTATGCATTTACATGAAAGACTGAGAGAGAAGATTGAAAAAAGTAAGAAGTGGTAGTTTGGAAATGTCAAGGAAGCCAAGGCATTTTTTAAAAAATAATATATATATATTCAGGTGGATGTTTCAGGATGAACATAATAACTGTATCTCTGAAGAGGAGCCCGAAAGGGATAAAGGTACTGAGAAACTAAACATTGCAGCATCTAGAGACCGGTTCACTGGGTATTTTGAAAGCACAAATGAGACCAGTTCTTAGTAGACCAACGTGAAGGCTCACTTACTTCATTAATATAAACTAACCTATGTAAAATGTAGACATTAAGCTGCTCAGGCCATATTATGTGTAAATTTTTCAGCACAGAAATCCTGAGGGATTGTTCTTTGGCTTAGGCATCCAAGCACAATTAAAGTTTAGCTCTCAGTATCCTCAGTTACTGACCATATCACCTTCCTCTGTGAAAAACTCAGAACCGCTACCTGTTGCTTGCAGCCTCCTACTTTTTGCAGTACCAAAACTCATATTCTGAAACCCAGAGAAACTCTTGTCCACATCAAAGCTTTATCCTGTAGAGGCTGCTTGCTAGTTCACAGTCTTTGATCTCTTGTGTCACTGCTTACTCTTTTACACATCCAGAGCAGGCAGAAAGTATAACTCCAGTTTTAACTTCAGGAGCAAGCCCAGACACTTCACCCCTCTTATTTTCGCCTTGTCAGTGTGTTTTCCTACACCATTCTTTCCCCAGCATCCCAGAAGCACATCCCATGAACCTGAGTGCAGCTAACAGAGGTGGCCATCAGACACAGCAGATTGTGCAGCAATTTCCAGGCTCTGCTTCTAGATCTTGCGTGTCTTCTGGGAACATCTTTAGGGATCAATAAGTGACTCCTGTGAATTCTCTGGAGAAACTACAGGTGCCTCCTGCTGCCAGGAAAAGGTAGCTCTCTAGGGGCTGTCATCTTATGGAAGCTCTAGCAAATTCTCATTGTCAGATGTTCTTGATGAAAGCATGTTTGAGCTTTTATTCCTGATAAGACATGATCACCAGCATCTGCTGGGTGCAGACACATGAAAGACCTAAATTCAGAGCTTCAGGAGGATGCATATTTCCAAGTCTGAGGAGGCCTGGGGAAGAAAGGAGGAAGGGAGAAATAGTGTTCTTGCCTGCCGGAGGTGTTATGCTGGTGATGGGTTTGTTGTCAAGTAAAGGAGATGTGGGAGGAGGACAGCAGAATGTATGTACAGTGTCTGAGAGGAGGAAAAAGAGATTGGTCAGATATTTTCTGAGACCCTGCAGGTACAAGATTATCAACTCCCAGCCTGTACTAGGGGAAGGACAGGCAAAGTCTGTCCTTACTAGACTGAGAAACATAGAGTCCTGCGATTCAAATGCTGGAAGTCTGTGACTTCTGGCACCAGGACCGAGTCTCCTGCTCCATTTGTGGCTACAGAATAAGTTTCATGCCCAGGTAGCAGACAAGAGGCTAGGAGCAATGTCCAACAAAGCATCTGAGCTTGCAAGGACCTAGCCACGCAGGAGCATTAGGAGAAAGCCACGTATTGATGGAATTGGAAGAGTCCCTGCTCGAGGGCATGAAGGGCCTGTCCAACTACCTGATCTGCTGTCTAGGAAGGCTTTTGTCAGGACCTTTTTTGAGGATTAAGAACTGCTAGGAAGAGATGGGACTGGTGGTCCAAGTGGGGCAAAAGCATCTTTGCAAAATGCTGGCCAATCACCAATCAGGTATAGGAAGCCTGTACAGATTAACCCTGAGCATGCAGGGATAGTGTTAGGAAAGTGAAAGCCCACTTGGAGTTTCATCTCATAAGGGATGTGAAGATCAGCAAGAAGGCTTCTTCAGGTTCAACAACGGCAAAAGGAAGACTTGGTTTAAAAATGGGCATGCTGCTGAATAGGGTAAAGGACCAGACAGCAAAGCACATGGAAAGGCAGAGGTATTCAGTGTTTTCTGTGCTTTTCTCTTTACCAGGAGCCCTAAGTAATGGAATTTTGGTTAAATGAGGCCTTCTTGTTAGAAGGGATTAGGGAACGCTTTGACAAGCTGAATGCATGCAAATCTATTATTCCTGATGGGGTACACCCAAGAGTGCTAATGGATCTAACTGGTGTAATTGCAAGGCCACTCTTGATTATCTTTGAAAGATCATGGCAATTGGCAGAGGTTCCTGAGGACTAGAAGGGAAAAAATGTCACTCGTATCTTCAAAAAAGGTAAGAAGGAGGATCTGGGGAACTACAGGCTGATCAGTCTCACCTCAGTCCATGGGAAGGTCACAGAGCAAATCATATGAAAGCTGTTGCTAAGCATATTAAGGACAAGAAGATGACTGGGAGTAGTCAGCATGAATTTATGAAGGGGAACTGATGCTTGACCAATCTAATAGCCTTATTCAATAAGATGTCTTGCTCAATGAATGAGCAGAGTGGTGGATGTTGTTTATCTCAGCTCTAGAGCAGCTTTGACACTGCTTCCCTCATTGGTGGACTGAAGTGGTCAGTGAGCTGGATCAAAACCTGGTTTTATTGCCTGGCTTGAAGGGACAGGGTCAGTATTACAAAGGTCAGCCAGAGGACAGTCACTAGTGGCATACCCCAGGAGTAAGTACCAGGGCCAATACTGCTTAAAATCTTCATTAATGACCTGAATGATAAGGCAGAGGTTCTCAAACCTTGAACAAGTTTGCAGATGAGGAATGGTTGATATGTCAGAGTGGTGTGCTGCTCTTCAGAGGAACTGTGAGAGACTAGAGGTATGAAAAGAACCTTGTGAAGTTCAACAATGGGAAATTCAAAGTTCTGGTCCTGAGCAAGAACAACCCCACACACTACAGGCAGGGGGACAACTGCCTAGAAAGCAGCTTTCAAGAAAAAGCCCAAGGGGCCCTGGTGGGCAGGCTAGCCATGAGCCAGCAATACATTCTTGATAAGGAAGGCCAACAGCATGCAGGGCTGCATTAGGACAAACTTTTCCAGTGAGGTGATGGAGATGATTCTTGCCCTTTTCTTGGCACTGGTGAGAAATCTGAAGTGCTATGTCCAGTTCTGGGTTCCCCAGTATAAATGAGACATGAACACACTGATGCAAGTCCCCTGAAGGGCCACAAAGATATTAAGGGGTACGTGCATCTGATATATGTTAAGAGAGCTGGAACTGTTTAGCCTGGAGAAGAGAAAGTCAGGACATAAGGGTGCAGGCAGATGTTATCAATACATATAAATGCTTCATGAGAGGAAATAAAAAAGACGGAGCCATACTCTTCTCAGTGGTATGCAGTGGAAAGACAAGACACAATGGGCACAAACTGAAATACAGGGTATCTTATCGCTGTGAGGGTGGCCAAACACAGATTGTTGTGTAGTCTCTATTCAAAGCTCAATTTGACAAGGCCCTGAGAAACCTGCTGTAGTTAACCCAGCTTTCAACAGGTGGGTTGGAAGAGATGATTTCCAAACCTTAGCAATTCTGTCTGAAGCACAAGCCACCCTGGTATGAAGCACCTACCACTTCATTTAAAATGAGCTGATGTCTTTTACAGTGGCAGTCTTTGCTCTGCAGTGGAGTCACAGCTGGGAAGGCCATCATGTCTTTCACTAACCCTTTTCAACTTGTTATTGGTTAGGGTCAGTATTGCATGCTGTTGTAGCTTCAGATGGTTATCAGCATTTTACTAAATGAAAGAAACCCTCAGAACTGAAACAGCTGTCTTAAGCTATCTTTTGTCTTGATTTAAATTCTTCCAGCTTTTATAAATGGAGGAAATCTACCTTAACGTCCTTATACTTTTTATAAATTTCCAGCAGATGGTGAGAGTGGGTGTTTGATAAAAACCACATAATCTATTTGAGAGCAGCACTAAAAGACGCATTGCAAACACCTAAGAAACCTTAGGTTAAGTAATCTTACTCTTAAAACAATGATACGGGTGTTTTATTGATTAAGAAGTTGAATGTTTAAGCTAGAAAAGTGACATCATCATTTAAACTATTTTATTTTAATGTAACAAACAGTACCATTTCGAATAGTATTTGAATATTTCATGAAGTTATTGAGGGGGATAATCTTGCCAACATCTAAACATTAATAATTTGAGGAAGAACAGGTTATCCATTGTCTCATTACCAATAATTTGAGCAAACTGTCTGATCAGCACTAAAGATGTAGCTGTAATATTAACCTAAAGCTGGAAGTGCTTTGACCCTCTCTGTATTAGTTAGCTAGCCGAAAAAAGAAAAATATCTATTTGCACAAGGGCTAGAAGACGTTTTTCTTCCTGATGTTACTTTAATTATCAGGTTGGTAATTAACTTTATTTCAGTTTCACTTTGATTTTTGTAGACATGAAGATCTTTCCTTATTTACTGTAATCCATGAAGCAAAATAAAATTAGTAATGTATATTTGAAGTGACTTCCCCAGACATAACAGTTCAGAACTTCACGTGCTTAGAAGTAACAGAAGTCAGCCTTGTGCTGCATGTCATATGGTCCGTAAAAGTGTTCCCTGTCATCTCCTATCTGAGGTAAGGTTTGCCTCCCACCATTAGCCCCTTGAACATATTATTCAAGGAGTCCACACGTCTTATGCACTGTCAGTTTTTCCAAGATTCTGGGTTGCAAAAGTAATGAGAGCCCTGTATCTTCATTAATTTCCTGGCATACCTGTGTCAGCAGTCAGGTCATATGGAAGTGGGTAGAAAAGAAGTGCTAGTGCTAAGTTAAGTACATCAAGGCGTACAAGAGGTAGAAAGTGGAATCTGTGAAGTAATATGCATTATATTTTGTAGTGCCCAGCAGAAAAAAAAGGATGTTTTGTTATCTAACATTTTCTCATTCTAGTTCTAGCAAACTCATAATATAAAATATTCAGTTAGGATTCACAGTAGTTTTCCGTCAACAGGCATTTCATATACTTCTATAAACAATTCATTCAGAAAAGAATGTCAATGGAGCAAGCCCTAAGTGATACTTATCAATCACTTGCTGGTGGCTTAGTGTTTTGAGCTCTGTGTGTGACAAGGGAAGTGATACAAGTACTATCCTCAGTGAATTCTCAAGAGAAAAAGACAGAGAACACTGTGGGAGGACAGAGGGAGAGAGGCTTTTTTTCTCTTTTTGCCTTAATTGAAGGGATCAGATCCTCCGCTAGCCCATTAAGTTAATAAAGCTATGCTCATAAACAACAGCTGAAAATGCTGGCTTTTGCCTTTGTGATGTATCTTTCTATTCTCTAATAAGATATGTACTAAGAAAAGGCTTGGAAAAGGTTGGCAGAGTGAGTAGACTCAAGAAATTGGAAAGAGACATGGGGAGAAAAAATCAAATATAAGAATAGCAAGCACACACTGAGAAGGGCTTACATTGAACAAACTGAGCAGATGATAAAAGACTGAGGAGTGGGCCTTGGCTGGAGCCAAGGAAAGACTTAAGGATGAGGAGCTGTGCGGTATGCCCAAAATATAAGCTAAAGCGAGCGAAGGCTTTATAAAGGGAACTGACGTGATCAGAGTGAAGAAATTCTTTTATAGAGCAAAATCACTTTTTGATTTCAGCTGCTGGGTTTTTTTTTTTCTTCAAGTGTTTTGCTACGGTATGCTTATTTGCTGACTGTTACAGATTTAAGGTTGTGTTTCTTTCTACTATGTCCCTCCATCCATCAGTCAAGCAGTAGCAGTTGTGAGACAGAACCTGGGAGAGGGAAGAAAAAAAACGCAGTTTCCTCTTAGACAGCAGAAGGGGCAGCAAGAGGGGCACAGAACAGATGAGAAAACAGCCAACTCATTTACAGATTTTCTCATTTGAGGTTCTTGATACAAAAACATTCCTGGTTCTGATGTGCAGACTGAAGCTTGTCTATATATTTATAAAATTAAGTGAAGTGCAAATCACACTAGAAGATTTATGCTAACGGTGTTTCTAAAACACACCAAAATGAGTAGAATGTATTACCAACTGCTTCTTGCAACTATACTTCTCCACAGAAACATTTTTAATAGTTAAGCATTAAAATAAAGCATTAGTCCAGTAGCTAAACCGAAGACTTCTGGATCCAGTACTGTGCCTTGCCACAGACTCCCTTCATGACCTTAGTTAGCCGCCTTCTTTCCCAGTTCTCACAGAGATAACAGACATCTAATTCAAAAACAGTGTTGCTGAAAACTCCTGCTTAGCTACTTCTTTAACCCTTAAGGTGCCTGCAGCACTTGAGCATGTTATTCTCTAGCTTTAAAGGTTCTTTGGGTGCCTACATTTGTGATTTTATGGTGTTTCCAAATTAATAGGTCTGAGCAGCTTGTCACCAATCTTGTTTTTAAGCCTGGCTGGAATACAGAAACTATAAGGTCATCTACCGAAGATGACTGGAAGGCTCCATCTGGTTCACAGACAGAAGAGAGATCCTCACCAAATGCAGCGGCAGCTGCTATTTTAAAGTACAGATAGAGGACATGCCCCCTTTATACAATAGTCCAGGGGTGAGGGCTGTTGTCAGGACGTGTGAAACACAGATTTAGTTTCTTTCTCTTCCTGAGGGAATTCAGACTCTCATTTCCCACCTCTCAAGAGTCGTTTAATCTCCTGGCTAGAGCTTATTTTGGGTAGGAACATTCTTCACCTCTTCTGCTGAAGCAGTACAGAAGTGCAGAAAAAGTCCCAGAGCCATTGCCTGTGGAAGACAAGAAGGATGCTTAACTCCCACGTATGCTTTAGGGAATCCCATTCACAATTCTGGAGCATACTGTGGGAAGGAAATCTCTCAGCATTAGGCACTGGAGGGAGGGAGGTGAAGCAGAGGGGTTGCCAACATTTTGAGCTTTCTGAATTCCATATTGAACCTGCTTTGACTGTACTTTACCTAGAAGAGCCATTGTGCCGAAAAATGAGAGTTCAGATACTGATGTAGTGAATACAGCAAAAGTATTTTGAACAGAATGTACACGTATGGGTTTCAATTTTATGATTCATGCTACAAGATTATGAATATGCATGGAAAAGTAAGTTTCTGTTTATAAGACTTGAAATCCTGATTAAAAAATACATTCATTAATAAAACACTGGGGGGAGAAATAAAGTGGGTTTGACATTTTTAATAGAAAATGGAAAGTTATTATATTTTCATTTAACATGAACATTTTACAACAGAAGAAATTTGGATTAGGTATCCACAGCGTGTCACCTGATAAAATGTGTGGTGAAGTTTGAACAGCAGATGTCTCACCCAGGGACGCTTCCCTGAGGAAACAGCAGGAACCTCCTGTACACTCACTTTGCCTGGCATTCATCTCCCGACCAGCTGCCAATTTTAAACTATAGCAAGTCTCTCAGTTTATAGTCCTTTCAAGCTAAAATCTGTTACATTTGGGAAAAATAGCAATACTTATGTAAATCAATAATTGCATTGTATGTAATGCAGTAAATCCATAACACGCCGAGAGTGACACTAAAAACATCATGTACGGGTGTGCTATCAAGCCATGTGTACAAAGCGATTCATATGCATTAGAGTCTGAATATGTCTTGTTCTAGTACCCTTTTTTTTTCTTTTTTCTGGCACAAACAGTCCTCTTTTTGCAACGTGAATAAATATCGCTTTGTTTCATCGCTTTTTTTTTTTCTTCAATGGAACTGTTTGCTAAGACTAAATCCTAGCCTCCATTCACATCACAGATCTGCCTACAGTTCAAATATACTACACAATGATGATTCCTGAGGTCTGTTATCTTTCATGCTGAACTGCAGAGCACTGGTCAAGCAGAGATGCAGGACTTAGTGAAAATCTAGTTTCTTCATATTAATTTTCAAAATTAAAGGCAAATTTGAGGTAATTATAGAAACGAAAACATGGCGTGTCTGTGGAAGTCACCATGAAAAGAGCCTTAAATTAACTACACTTTCATTCTGTATGCTAGTATCCTGGTTTTTTGCCTCACTGGTGCTAGGTTTTGGTCTTACATATCAGAAAATGTTCCAGTACAGAATACAGACACAATTTCTACAGCTTGATTTGATGCTTCTCTGGATAACTCAAAATTGAAAATATTCTTATTTTCAATTGAAAATATTATTATTTTAAGTGAAATCACATGAATGATGGCAGCTAGATCATTCGAAGGAACAGAGATCAGAGAGCCAAGCAGGTGCAGGTAGAGTCTATTGTTGCACCTGCTTTGTGATGTACTCTCAAGCACTTCCCACTGTCAAGCAGAAATAGGATTTCTAAATATTTTTTCACAGCCATGTGTGAGATTTTATGTCTCAGTAACAGAAGTCTGACCTGGAGTAGATTGAAACTGGAAATGCCACTGTGCAAGTTCTACCTTTACATACGGAAATTATTATTCCTCTGAGCTCTCCATGATAGAAAGGCCTTCTAAAGGAAACAAAATTAGTAATGTATGCATTTGAGATAATTTTACAAAAATTTAAGGAGACAGTGCTAAATCAGAGAGGGATATGGTCATACTAAAGAAACAACAAGTCAAACAACACTTTCATATTGGAGACTGAAAAAGATAACAGGATGCCCACTTGGCTCCATTTTTAATTTGACCCCATTTGACTAGCGTTGCTTAATCAAAATTTAGAGCCTGGGCTCTGATTTCTAGTTCCTGTTTTCTGGATGATTCACATTTTTGCCTTTCATTTTACTTGAAATATGCAAAAGATCTCTACCACTTTTGGAATCATGAGGGATCTTCCCCCCTTAAACACTCTTAAAGCTTTCAGTTCTCCAGCTTTGATGCCTGGCAATATTTCTACCATTTTGTTGCTTAAATGTTGAGTTATATCCCCTCTATATTTAGCCTCATTCTTTGCATCCAAATCAAGACACCTCTACTGAAGAGCAAAATTCACATAATTTTTTCCTCCTACTACATTCACTAGTAGCACGTATGGTCTTATTGAATAATTTCAACTTGTGGTCGTGGCCTCTGCCTTTAATACCTCTTCCAAATAATACCATTACACTTTTTATTGCTAATTGTTATAAATTTTATTTCAATTAAGGTAATTAATTTGTATCTGCTAAGTAACAAATGGCATATTCATGGCAAAACTTAAAACTAGCTTTTATGATAAAGCATTTGTTTGTAAAAAATGCAAGAAAAACATCAACAACCTTCTTAAATATTTATTATGGGTACCATTTTAAAGGCACTTCACGCTCCTAACTCCTATTGATGTCAGAAAAATTCAGATTGCTGCCTCCATCTAGTAACTGTGAAAGTGAGAAGACTATGTTTTGCTACAGCCATAGCATTTTTTTGTCCAGCAGAACCATTCAGAATGGAAGGCTGCAGTGAGTGTAACTTTCTTGACTTGGCTTTAGTCTAGTACTTTCTTCCTGCAAGGCATTTCACATCTATTTTCTGGGGTTTTCTTTAAATGCTCCAATCTGCACTGATGAAGTGGAGCACAGTCAAGGCAAGCTTGAACTGTGCTGCTTCTTTGATTGAGTTCCATCCTTTTTCTTAATGAAGTCTTAGAAATGCTGAGGGAATTACATCCAACTATTTACGAGCTGAACCACTGCCCTTAACTACTTGTAAAAAAGTTGTGCTGAAATCTGTCTCCTGTTTTGCTTTAGGTATTTGAGAGGTAATGTTGGAATAAGTTCGGTCACATTTTGATAATGCAGGTGTCTCTGATTACTGCCATGCTGTTTTAAGCATGGATTTTGTTACAGCTGTGGGATAGCTATGATTGATGACCTCTTAGTGGTAGGTACAGACAGTCTCTGTGCTGTCCTTGGTAAATCTAGCTTTTCCTGTCTAACCACTGGATTTTGCTCACTAGAATTATTTAACTTGCCTTTCTGGACAATTTATTTCCTCTCAGAGGTATGAAAGGAATATTTTTTATTCTCAAGGACCATGACATGTAGCCTTCTATTAGGCTACACCTTGCTTCATCCTTAGCACTTGAAATTATTTAGAACAGTACTATTGAACTTCTGGTATTCCCCTTCTATTTTTATATTTCACCCAAAGATGTTTTGTTTGGTTGGTGGCTTCTTGAATAGAAAATGACAAAGTTGTCCATTTGGCTAGAATTTCTGGAGTCATTTCCTGGGGAAGGGGTAATTACAGTGGTTGTGCCCAGTGTCACAGAGTCCTAGACAAATGGCCAAACGACTGTACTTCACATGTGATGATTTCGGTACACTATACTCACTGTACATGCATTGTAGGAAAATTTCAATGTTGACAAGAAGATTGCCTTGACTTTATCATCCATATCTGAGCTATCTGTGCAGCATTTTGCTGGTAGATCTTCCACATCCAAGATACAGCAAGATGCAGCCTCATTGCACAGCAGCTGCACAACATACAAACATATTTCTGTCCAGGAAAGCTTAGAAAAAAATATAGGAGCTTGAATATGTTTTGCAGGAGATTTAGATAGTATTCTCTCTCTATTTTGTATTTTTCTGAGCAAGGAAGAATATCTGATGGAAATATAGTGAGTTCAGCCCAGTGAATATGCAAGAGAGATTGGAAAGTAGAGGAATGGCTGAGCACACCTCTGATGGGGGTTGTCAGTTAGATATGTGACTTATAGTTGGGCTTCTCTTCTAATTAAGTCAAATTTGCATATTTCCATAGCTCTTTGGAGTCTTAATGTAAATATAGTTTGCTTTACTTAATTTACCAATGTAATTTTTATATATATAGGGAGATTATAAGGAAATGTGGAATCTGTGAACCCACTGCTATTGTCAAGACTGAGGACTGCAAATTTTTTACAACAGTTTTTGCTCCTACCTGAAACTCTGAAAGTAGATTAAAGGCTGAATGACATCCTTCCAAAGCCCACCCTGCTTTGGAATAACAATAGGAAAATGTTCTGGTTTGCAGTTTTCTATCACTTTTTCTCTAATTATTTGTTTCACACATGAAAATATGTTTGCTGCTTTTATTTGCCCTGGAGGATGCCTTTTTAATACATTTATCTATTGAGATTATTTTTACACATCACTACAGAAGACACTCTCTGAGTGCCATATTTTCTAACATAAAAATTTGTATGCCTTGAGTATCCAATATCTTCACATCAACAAGTAATTTATTTCAGTAGGGAAAGAGCAACAGAACATATCAGTTTTTATGTTTGCATTCTGAATACTGGTATGTGTTAAAAGTACATGGTAACTTTAAGCATGAGTGGAAGACTCACATGTGTCTATTTATATTCTGTTACTGACCAAAGAATAGAAAGCAAACTTCAGCAAATCGGATGGAACCCATTAAATACGATTGTCATGAGCATTTTTTCTACTGAGGGTTAAAAATTGTTTGACTTAAAGCTCTTTTCCATTGTCTGTACCTTATTCCTCAGGATATAAATCCATTTTGTAATTACTCCCTTCTTCTTATCTCTGAAACTTTGCCTGACACACCATTCCATATGTTTATGATTCTCTGAATGAAAAAGTATTCCCTGACAACCATTCAGATTCTTTTCTTTTAATTTCCATTTATGCCTTATTGTCTTATAATGTTCAACTGAAAATATATGTTGCAATATTGTGTGACATTATCTGTATTACTTAAGATTTTATGTAGCCATACATCAACCAAACATCAGATAAATCTCATGCTGCTCCTTTTTTCCTACATCTTCCCTTTCAGAGCTGTATAGGTAGTAGATTCAATTTAGTCTCTATGACAAGTTGACTTTAAGCATTTCTTACAAACCTAGGACAGAAAACATCTGCAATTTTGAGTCACTTTGTAAAGTGAACTGTATATATATAGTTTGATAAGCCTTCTCTGCAAGTAAAAAAAAAGGAAAAAAACGTTAAATATTTGCACTCAGCACTATGCGGTATTGTTTACAGAACTTCACAGATTTACTAGCATTGCAAACTGAGGGAATAATCCCGCAGCACACTGAATAATTGCTTCAGAACTGGAGCACTATGTAATGTTACCTGACTAATCTGCTGGACTGGTAATAAATAACTAAGTTACACAAGAAAGGTATTCAGATGATTTGTAATCCTGCAATAATGGCTTCTAAATAGTTAAGATTACACTGAGAGATGAGAACCTTTTTCCCCTATATGCCATATACCAGCAGGGGACAAAATCAGTCTTGTGAAGGCTCTGATTACCTGTGCTACCAGTGTCTTGTCAGCAGATTCAAAATGTGCTGTGGAATGAATCTTCTGCAAGGTAGAGGTGCTGTCTTTCAGCTGGGCATCTTTCCTCCCTCTCTCCCTCTACCTTAACTTCCCTTGGAATATGCGGCTGTGATAAATTAGAAGAGAAAATTCAAGATACTTCAGCACAACCATTTTAATCCTCTACTGTCAACGCAGAGGAAAGCTGACACCAATTTTAATGTCTTCCAGGTGAAAAATGTACCCTTGAAGTGAGAATGTGAGGAAGTTAAGGAACAGATGAAGGAATTTCTTCTGTCCAAAATATAATGCTACTTGAGCATATACAAAAATATTGCGTTCAAAGGAAGGGGTTTAAATCCATTAAGGACTGTGATCTAGTGTGAAGAAATGCAAAGAGTAAAATTCATGCTGAAGGACAGCGCATATTAGACAGAGTTGGGGGGGATGGGGTGGGAAAGAGCAAACCTCAGGCTAATGCAAGTGTTGTGGGGGGCTGAAAATCCAAATCATGATCTGAACAGAATGTCAGTCAGCCGCTCCAGTAATCCAAACCAAATCCATATCTGGTCTTTGCAAACTTTTGGGATTCTGAAGTAAAGATTTTGGGAGGTTCTGCCTGAATTTGATGAACAGAACTTAAGACAAAAATCCTTTGCATTCTTAAATGAAGCTTAAGTTACTTATGGCAAGATAAAAATGAAAATTAGTGTTTTGAAAGGATAAAATGTATCATGTTTTAACCAAATTTTCTCTCAGTTCTATAGGAAAGTAACTTGTACTATCTCACTGATTTAGTGAGGAAGAGTGTCAGTTTTGCAGATTAGAAGTCTAACAGCCAGGTCCAGTTTGTAATATGTGGAATTACTGCTTCCTTCTCTCTATTTTCAGTACTCTTCAGTAATGAATTATATGTTCCAAATAAATATTCCCAAAGTAATGCATCCTGGAGAACTTGAAGAAAATATTGCAAAATTAGGAGCTAAAGATCATTAAATATTTCCTGGCACTGCAGAATTGTACTATGCAGCACTGAACATCTTGTATAGTCTTTGCGAGCATTATTTTATTCAGTCTTCCAATAATCACAATTAGACAGGTGGGTTGGTGAACAAGGATCATCTCATCCTGTAAACAGAGAAAGGCATAGAAAAAATTGTCCAAAAAGGGTAGAAGTTTGATTTTAGTCCTGTTTCCCACTTCCAGATTTTACCCATCAAACCATTCTCTCTACCAAGATTTTTCCTCTTGCCTTATTATTCAAGTTTATGAACAAAATTGCAAATTTTCTAACCAAAAGCCTGAAGTTCTGTTTGAAGGCAAAAAGCCATGAAATGTTTTGTTTTAGCAGGCATGTGGCTGAGAGTTTTATTAGTTGTCACATTAGTTGACTTTTTTTTTTTTTGAATGCTAATCAAATTCCCAAAGACCTAAATTAGTCCCAATGCTCAATGCTCACACTGCCTTTCACGGTGGCAGAGACATACCACTGTCAGCAGAAGCAGGCAATCACTGAGTAGAAAAGTTAATGATCTTCAGAGACCTGCATTTGCAACGTCAACTACTTTCCTGAAGGGACACCCCACAGAAGGGGGAAACAGACCACTGCAGTCTTCAGAGGGCTTTGAATTGGCTGTTTCATCAATCTTCCAACTACTGGTTGAGTGCTGTGGGAGAGGAAGTGAGAATGGCTACACTTTTTCATCTTTTCTCATGATCCTCAGAACACAGCACTATAGATGCCATTGGTCTCAGGCCAAAAAAGTGATCCTGCTATGTTTTTGCTTCTGTCACCAGCAACAACATAAATTAGCTGTTTTCCCTGCTATTGAGTGCTGTCCTCTGCCCCATGCATGCCTGTATCAATCTTCAGTTAAAAATCATATACTGGAAATTACAGTTTATTCAAACAAGCATATTGCCATCACAGCATATATGCCTGTGAGACAGTTTTCTGTTCCTCAGATGTTCCCCCAGCCTCTACTCTGCTGGCAGATCAGAGCTGAACTCAGGCATTGTTATTCAAATAAGCACGTATTATCTGAAAGGATGAAAACTCTTATGAATGGTAGCAAATCACTGAATATGGTATCATCTCATGGAGGAAAATGCAATCTTGATAAGACGCTCTGTGGTTTTTAGTCTCAAGAGCATTTCTGGAGACATGGGAGAAATTAAAATAGTGTCATTTCAGTCACCTCCAGCTGTGTCCACTCTTACCAAAGTCATGTACAAGTGCCTAGATGGGAAAAGGGTGAAGGAGCAGAAGCACCAAGCTCTTTCCAGACATGAAAAGGTGGCATTCAGGGACCTGAGCCAATGCACAAATGAATTTTGGGGCAGGGTTGCTTAGATTAAAGTTGTCCCTACACATTATAGAGAATGAGTTAGAATCATCCTCTTTACACTGCCTCCAAAAAAGATGAATAAAAATGAAGGCACAGTATAGATTACAGTAAAGGGACACTCAAAGTTGGCCATTGCATTTGAATTGCAAAGTAGCAATCAATTAGTTTATCATTAATCAGATAATTTGGGGGATCATGAATAATATGAAGTGAAAAGAAGAAATAACTAGCAGGATAATTTTCAGGAACCATCTCTCAGCTTTATAAACTAATCCTCCTCTAATGGCCCTTTTTAATGTAATTTATAGGTTCATCATTACCCTTTTTGTATTAGTAATTATTTCTAAAATACCAAAGAACCATCTTTTTTTTCAAGGTCCTTCTATGTGCCTGATTTACAGCTGGGCTCGTGTTGGACTCTGTCTTTCTGAGGTTTGACATTTCAAAATATTTATAGCTCTTTTACATTAATGCCTTTCTCATGAATCTGAAGGTGACCGTTACTTCTTTCATCTTATTGTAATTAAATGGATCAACTACAGCTTTATTATTTTCACTATTTATCTGTGCAATGCATTAAAACATTCAGATTAGCAAGTGATATTGAACATTATGTGAATTATAACAAACAAATATTTCCTAAAACATAGGTTACACTTGATGCATTGGCTAAGAAATTGTTCCTAGTGAAAGCACAAAATCTTTAATATTTTATTGATCAGATCTAAACCTTCTGCCCAAAGTGGCAATTAAATTTCAATTAAACTGACTGAAAGCATCATATTAAATTTCAGCACTTTATGAGCTATCAGATAATGCTGCAGGACAAATCTTTACTATGATCACACTCTTTTCAAATTATATTATCCTGTTCATTCACAATAAAAGTGACAGTTTTAGGTATACTTTCAATATTTCTTGAATATAAACCCTCTAATGAACACATTTTATTGCCTTTAAATCAATTATTATTGGATATTTTAATAAAGTGAATTGAGCACTTTGTTTTACACACTGCTTAGAAGTTATTATATTTTGCAGTCAGCATAGCAAAGAACAGTAACAGTATGACAGAAATATCCAAATACCTAATATTACACTATAAATTTAATCAGCTATTTACAATGATAAATATACTACATTCCATTTCACAACAGCTACTGATACAACATGTTAATTAATAAATTATTAAATCTTCAGGCTTTGGGTCTCACTTCCTTCAGCACTGTGCTTCTGTAAATAAGCTTCAGATTATACAACCAAAGCTGCACGAATATGCTGAAAGTGCTTTTAAAGCATTGTCTCATAAGAAGACCTCAGTATTTTGCTGTTGTGGCTCTGTGTTTAGATTGTCCAAAATACAACCAGTTGTGGATAAACTTGCTTAACTCACAGGTGATTATCACTCAGTCTTCTTTCAAGCTGCACACATATACATCCTTAAGTGTAAATAACGATCGCCAGACTTTTATCATGAAATATAGATTAGGCATGAGACAAATCTAACACATGTCCAAGAATAGTCAAATTCATTTTATTTAGCAGGTGCTTGGACACATTGAACTGTATATATTTACTGCCTCTTGTAAACAGAAATCTATATTCTACACTGATATTAAAAAGTTACTGTGTTCTTATGGATGATTACCTGAAAATAATTACTCACAGAAGTAGTAGATAAATTCCCAGGTGGACTTCTACAGTCCTGTATAGTCATTGTGTGGAGGAAACCTTATATTCTAACATCCATAAATTCCCTCCTTCTGCAGATGCAGATTTCCAAACTAAGGAAGCTAGGTAACACATATCTGTTTTGGGACAAGGCTTCCTGAGAACTCATTATCTACCAGTAGATGGTGTCTCATGTAGCACCTTAATTCCTTAAAGTCAATCATCTTCTAGCTCAGGCTTCAGGAAGAGCAGAATAGCAGGCTCAAAGAAAAAGCCTGCAGCTGAGTCCAATTGCCCCTTTCTGCAAATAAGTCTATCATCTACTCTGATAGTCCGTTCTCATATCACACTAGGTTTTCAAGGAGAAGATGTTTTGTTGCATTTGGAGAGAAACAAAAAAAACAATAAAGATAAATACAGAGAATACAGAGGAGAGAAAAGTGCTTTTGTTTAGAGGAACATGAGTTTTGTATTTGAAGTACAGAGTTAAAAATCTGAGGCATGTCTTTTGCTGATACAGAACACAATATTCTAGAGATTGCATTATTTCATATGAATAAGTATGTTTTGTTTATTTTTATCAGTAAACACTTTGACTGTTCTTCTTCCTTGGGAGCAGAGTGAAGAATTAGGTGTATAAGGAAATAGAAAAAAGAGGTTTTTGCAAAATAACAAAACTACAGAAAGCACTCATTTGAAACCAGTGTTCTTTTATTTTTCAATACATGCCATGATAAGAGAAGTCCTGCAGAGGGTCAAACAGTGCTTAAGTAGCTAAGTAAAGGAATTGGCCTCCAGAGCAGGTGTTCATGCTGTCTCAGCAGGCAGGGATAGTATATGTTGCATCAAACGCAGTTCGCTCAGCGTGTGTTCGCACCTCCCCTGACCCCAACTTTTCCTGGCTTTGCTACCATGGAAGCCTCATGAGAAAGGAGGTGTGTTTGAAGGGACTGTAGGTGGATCTTTTCAGCAATCTTGGCTAAACAAACAAGTGAGCAGCAGCCATTTTTTAAAACCAGTATCTTCCTCTGCCCTCATTTAAGAAAGGTTCCCAACCCAGACCCCAGCAATGTTGTTAACAGAGCTGGCTGCATTCAGCGATCGCACTGCCGGAGTCACATCGCACGCACCCTGATGATTCCCAGGCAGCTTCCTAATGTCAGCCTGACCAGTGGATTTTGCAATATTTTCGGAAGGCTCGATCCCCTTAAAAAACGGCTCTATTTTTAGGTATGGATAATGAACCCCTTTAGCATTGGTAGGCATTCACACAACGTATGAGTGGAAGTCAATGGATCTATCCAGGATATCATTCAAAGTGGTTTGGCTAATCACCTACAAAGTAATAAATTTGAAATCAGCCTACATTTGGGTCACTTGTGTCTGGTCTACTTGTATCTGCTGTGGCTGGAGGGACATTTTCTTTTGATTCATCAGCTTTCCTTCAGACCAACATTCCCTGTATGAATCGGGTGTTTGGTACAGCAAGAATACGGAAAAGGAAAAAATCTTTTCCTCTCATGCCACCTGAATCTTCACTATTTTTCAAAGAGCAGGCTCAACATGAAGAAAAGCTGTGTAAATGTTGGATAGCTTCTAAGTATATTAATCCCTAGACATGGGCCTAAGAATAATTTTAGTTTTGTTTTAATGGAGCTATTGAGTGATTTTTATCATTGAATTTTATTTGACTGCAAGTGGAATTCTGCAGGAAGCTGCTAAGTTTATATGGTAATGGGGAGAGAGAGAAAGGAGGTGGGGGGGGTGGATGGATGTCAAAAGCTTGCCTCAGTTTGAAGGTAGTCTGCATTTCATTCAATCCTTACAATTCATTCTGGTGTGGCTTTGTTGTCTGAGCACATCTTTCTGAATCTATCATAATAATCAACTTTTACAGATTCTTCAAATACATTTGAAACTGCCAGTGAATCATGAAAGCTGAACTGAAGCCAGCTTCACTACTGTTCTTACTCATATCTAGTGATATGCTGGATTTATTCTTAATATCAAGAAAAAACAACTATTCATTTTTGGTCAGTTGTATACGTGTGAATTTACATTTGTTCTCCAACATTCATGAAAAGACTGGCCTGCCATTGTGGAATGCGGAAAACAATCTATCAGGCTTTCAATAAACTGGAGAATATATATGTGGTTCAACCTATCTAAAATGAGATGCAGCACTAGCAATATGGAGAGGCCTAGCAAGGCTAGCAATAAAAGTAGATATACAGTGTCTGACATCAGATTGTTTCAAGCTTAATTTCAGTAAAGTAATAAGGTCAGGAAAAGAAATACTCAGTGATGCACAGATTGATGCTATTAGATAGAAACAATGCTTTGGCATCTAGCAAGCACTTTTTTGGCTTAGTCTCGTGGACAGAGCACAGAGATATTCAGCATAATCTCTATGGATTTATTACTGCAAGAGTGGACCAAGCTTAGCAGGCTGCGGTCAAGAACAGTACTAAAACTGAGCTATACACAGTTTTATTAACAACACCAGCGGGTGTTATATTACTTTCATTTTCTAAAATGAACATAATATCTGTTTTCACCAACATGCACTAGGGGCTGTTGACACGCTATGGACAGCCATTAACTCCTGAGAGGAGGATGCTTAAAAGTATCTCATACCACAGCTTTATTTTGGTTTTGTCTTTTATATTTTTTGTCTTTTATACCTATAGGATGAGAGCAATACACACCATAACTGAAGACTCTATCTTCTGAAGATTAAAAATATTTTCATTTTTAAATATTCCAAGAGAAATAATCTTTTTCTCATAAGCATTATGTGTCAAGTTTCAGATATCACTGAAAGGAAAACATCATGAACTGAAAGTCTGATACTTATTGGTTTGGCCTGAACAAAACTGAACATCAAAAACTGTTGGAACAATACTTTCCATACTTTGTCAGCTCCTGAGTCTTTTGGTCTCTCTTTGCTTAGCCGCCAGGAGAAGCAAAGCATGGCTATGGGCTGAGCCATGTGTAATCTTGTTGCACCTGGGCTGAGCCTGTTGTTCATGTTGCTATTTTGCTTTGAAACATAAGCAGTAAATGCAGCTCAGATGGACTATTACATCTCATGACTCCCTAAGAGTACATTCTTTTCAATTTAGGAAAGATCCAGCTTGAATGGTGTAGTCCTGACTGCTCTTCTGATTACCGCAGTTAAAGTCTGTTATATAGACCCATTGATTTTGCTCAAGCTATTTATGATTTTCAGATGAGAGAATCCAGTCATTTTAAACATGTGGGGTATTTTAAGATAAGAGGTACAACCCTTTTACCATAAAAAAATTCATCCTTGTTTACAGAAATACTGTATCTGATGAAAACTTCAGAAAAAGCATCTATTTTTTTCACATAGTTAAATGATTACCTACAAATTAACATCCTTGCTATTAATAGCTACATCCTAAAGCCATTTTTGAAGGGGGAACATTACACTTTCTTCTATGCATATCCCCTGTGTCTGTCCTCTGTCATTCTGTTTCTCTTTAATCTTGTTTGAGTATACGGCTCACTCGTCCTTATTTTATTGACTCAATCACAGGCACACTGTCACTTTTTATAAAACGGTCACTGCAGAATCACATCAAGCAAATTCTTGATTCTGCAGTCAGTAATTTAGTGCCTTTATGGAATTGCAATTTCAGGGCTCACTGCTTGTTTTTCTAAAATGTACTTTAGGAATTAGTTACTCCAGCCACAAATCAGTTGAATTTATGCACAGTTGTAATACAGTTTATGGCCTCATGGTACATTGCTTCAAAAACAGCAGATGTGAAATTATGATAAATATAATGAGTGTTTTTTTGCCTGATCTACTGGAGTAAAGAAGGATCTGGAGCGTGTTTACCTATCCCATACAGTACATTTAATGTCTTAGTCAGGACTCCTGACAAAGGCTGATTAATGTCCTCATCTCTTTTATTAAAGATAAGAGTAGCACTGCAGTCAGGAGATAGAAAGCACACCATAAATCTTCGTAAAATGAGCAGTCAAATAATCACTCATCAGAAATAAAATCTACATACATTAACACTAACACTCAGCCTACCATGCACATGGCCATAAAAAAAAAAAAAAAAAAAAAAAGAAAAGAAAAGAAATAGAAGAGGCAGATTTCAGGAAGTTTTAATTTCAACTAGTTCTTTAAGTTTAATGTTACAGTTCCCGTAACCTGGATGCAAAAGCTGGCATTTAAAAGCACATGTGAAAGGACCAGATGCCTCGTCATTACATTAAGAGCATGAAGCAGGCAACAATTAAGCGATTCACTGGAAAGACATAATGCTGATCTATGCTAGCAATTAATCACAGAATACATTAGACAATGATGGGTGACCTACAAATTTTTGACAAAATAATTTTTCATCATGTTGGCGATTTCTTAGCCTAATATGCCTGCAAGGCACAGAGTCCAAACCTGTCATTTATTCCATCTCTCCTTGACAGGCGGCAACCTGTCTTCCAGACAAAATGAACATTATCTGTGCTCACTAGACATTTAGTGCAGGGCTTAGCTTATGACTAATGATAATAGGCAGACAGAAATGTTAGAGGCTGAAATAATGTTCTCTTTGTTAAAGAAATTTCTTGAGGTAGAATTTTTTTTCCCAAAGACACATAAAGATAAAAACTGTTTTTATCTGATTTTTAATGCAACTTTAAAAAACAACATTTCATTTTCTCCAAAATAAACAGAAAAAGAACATGTCCTGATTTTTTTCCTTGCATCCCATAGGAATTCATGGTACAAATTGCTCACACAATGGGGACCTGAAGTAGGAATTTCAACAGATTAATAAACAGACATTGGGTTTAGATATCTTAGTTTTGTCATTTAATATAAATGAGAAAACAATTCTTTTTTGACCTGATAAAATGAAACTAAATACCCTGCACCTATTTTTCAACATCTTTAGATGTAGATGGAGACGAAATCTAATGTGATAGAAGATATTCTATAAATATAAGATGAAAATTAGTTGTTTATCCACACCGAATTTTAGTCTTCACTAATATATCAGTGTTGTACAAATTGACATAGCTATCCACTGGGAGGAAAAAAATTGCAAAATAGTTACTTACTCTTGGTCTTACCACCCGCTTTTAGAGCGGCAAGTCCTAGCTAACATGGGACTCAATTGACAGGAGCAAAGGAGACAACAAACTGACCGCAGAGTGGTTTCTGTCTGTAGAGTGAAGTTTCAGAAGGAAAGTCTTGATTGAGCACTCATTCGATTTTCATCACACAAAGACTCCAGTCATGCTATTTTGTTCTGGGTTCTATGCAAACACATGCTAAGACACAATCAACATCCCAGAGGATTTAGTTGAATGAACTGATCTTTTGCACCTTAGATTCAAGTTGAACACATATTTGGGGTTTGATTAGATTCCCACTGAATTCTCTGATATCCTTTACACTGATAACTGAATAAAACCAGCTCCGAGGATAATTTTAGACTCTGTGGAATTTAAAGGAAAAAGTAGAATTTATTATAATGTCCAAAGTTTAAATAATACTTCATTGTGAATAATTCCTTCTATAAATACTGAATTTGTATAAAGCGTGACTTTAAATTTAAGAGGAAATGCACGCTCTTGAAAAATATTTAGGTTATTTTATTTGATGTAGCTTGACTTACTTATGAATTTGCTAAGAGACATTTATGAGTTCTGAAAAATGAGAGTTGTCTTCACATAGAACTTCACTATCAGGCTGGAAACAACCCTGCGCAAATATATTTTGCACTGACATAAGGTTTTTTCATTTCTGCATTCAAGGGTGTACAACAGGACAAAACTTGTTCTGTTTCATATGTTGTATTCATCATTCTGGAATTCCAGAGAGTGTAATATAAGTAGTTAAGGACAAGAATATTTTGTCCAATGTTTTGGCTTTGACTGAAATTGTTGTCAGTTTTTTCCTAGAGGTTGACATTTAGATTGTTACTCAGATGGCAAAAAGTTGTACTAATTACACGATGTCTGAAAATTCAGTAAATCAAGTGTTTCTTTTACTACTTTTAAATCAAATTACAGACGAGACATGTACAAGGTACCTTGCAATCTTGTGGGGGAAAAAAAAGTAAAAAGAAAACTTTTCTGTAATTTGTGTTAAAACATAGCCAAAAATCATCTCAAAATCCTTGGAATATTTATAAGGTTTTTTGTTTTATCAGTATGAATCCAACAAGAAATTCTTTTTTTGTTACTGCAAAGTTAATCCAAATTATTGCCCATCTTCTGACAGGAAGCAACAAGGACATTCGTGTTGAATATTATTATCAAACAAACTGAAGCCAGAAAATCTTCATTGGAGTCTGTCATGAAGGGACTGACAACATAAAAATACGTTTTATAAAGCCAGTCTTGCAGCTTTCATCAATATTTGTGAATCTGTAATATAAGCTTACTTGGTAATTTTGCTCTTCCCTCAAAACACATTGGTATTTTATGGCATTATGATCCTTTTAATTTACTCTAGGGGAAGGAAGAGGAGAGGTTTTGTTCAAATGCGAATTTTATTGACATACTTATGTAAGAGTCAGAAAATACTGACAAATGTTATCCACAGCTGTCATAACTCAACCAGTTCAGATATCTATGACACTATAAATACTAAGCCTACACACTAAAGCAATAAAGGAGTATATAGCTTAAAAAAAAGAGAGCGGTCAAGTTAAAAGTGATAAACTAAGCAGAGAGATAGACTTGCCTATTTTAGGCAAATAAAACATATTCTTCAGAGTTACCTATTTGTCTTTAGAGATGGTTATTTCCAAGCAAAGGTCTAATTTTTTACCAGTTATTTCCAAGCAAAGGTCTAATTTTTTACCTTGTAAGAGTCAATATAGAAACATCTTTCTATTTTCCTTCATTCCATTCATTTTTTACTTAGACACTAAAGAGCAATCCCAATTCTCACTTTCTGAAACTACATGCTCTGGATGACAGCCAAAAGGCAGCATGCTTGCCAGTTGCCAATGCCCATTATGGTTGTTTCTGTCTTGATATGATTCCATAAAACCTACTTTGGTAGCTTTCCTGCACAATGAATGCTTAAGCTAATCCACTATACCCGGACTGTCTCAAAATTTCAGCATATTCTGGATATGTGCTCTCAAGACAATCATAATGCTGCCAGTGAATGTTCAAGTTTCTGGTGCCATTCACCTAAGAATAGTAGCTTTTGAAGGTTACTATAGATTCACTTTTCATGTAATTGCAAAAAACTACTTTGCGAGAAGTGGTGATACAATCTTACTAGCTTTGTGTATTCTGATTATCTGAAAATGAAGTAGAAAATCTGTACTAAATATTAATTTTGAATGCAGATGGAAAGAACAAAAACTAATTTGCTATTACATTTCCTGCTTTTACATCAACACAAAGTAAATTCAGTTTTTAATCAAAAGAGGAAAATAACCTTTACCCTCCTTAATTACTGCACAGAGATAGAATTCTAAGTACTTGTGAATTTTCAGAAAATGAAAGTAGATTGTCAGTAACTGATGATAATACTACAAGCCTCATTCCCTGTTTGCCAAGATTGTTCTAGGAAAAGAAATAGTCACTATCCTGAATATTAATCCGTATAGCCTGGTCCCTATTTAAGTTCTTCTAGTTGAGATTTTCAGAGGAATTGAAAAGAGTTTAGCAAAATTAAAACATACTGAATTTCAGTGGGATTCTGACACTTCATCTCTAACTATATCATCCCACATATCAAAACTGATCTTGAAGTTCTAGATAGAAACTAGGAAGACACCCTACCTCAGAGAAAATTAGGCAAAAGGTTGCTCTTACAGGTATTCCAGCTGAGAGTTAAAAAAATTTGTGGGCTGGTATTTCAAATTAAGATAAAGTGCAGCTTGGTATATGACATGCTGCAGAAACCAGCAAAAAACATGGAGCGAGTAGCCATATCTACACTGGGAAGAAACGGATGTTATCAATCAGATAAGGTGAAGGAAAAGAAATAAAGAATACCTGGACAAGCATACTATTTAACTATGGATCATCTACTGAGAATCCGGCAATTCTGCTCTCATGTGAACTTACAGATGATCATTCTTACTATAAAACTACTATTGCTTTCCCATTCTGTTGATCTTGCCTCAGTCTCTTTCTACTGAACTCCAGCCAGCTCTTATTCATGCCTTCCCCCTTGACAAAAGCTGCTTAACAATTTAGTACTCATAGCAAGGTCAGGTACAATAGAGTTGTAAATACAGGGCCATCACGAGGCTGAAATTTCAGTTGTCTGTGCTTCCTAGCAAGAGTGTAGACAAAATGAGAGCCCTTGGAAGGCTATACTGTGGGTCTTGAGGGAAAAAAAAATAAAATTTCTCCATCAGGCTCCAGTATATGCTCAGTGAGGAAGGAATAGAGTAATGGAGTAATGCCACAGACACCAAGACTATTTCTGTGAGATCTATAAAAGAAGAAAAAAATCTTATGACTGACGTGTTAAAAGCAGATGAGAGATCTAACAGGGTTGGCATGGATGCACCCCAAGTTCCACTACTGCTACCATCATGGCTTTTTTGTACAGTTACTATCAAGAGGCAGTAGAAGGTGTTTTTATGGATCAAAAAAAATTTAAGGTAGCTCTGTTTGGCTCATAATAATTTATATATTGTTTGAAGAAAAAATACATCCTTTTTATGGATGAACACTTCATTAATTCTGTGATTTTACAAGTGTCTTGATTTATCATATTTTCTTGCATTTCTCTTTATATTCACCTAACTTAACGTTGAAGGATGAATATAGTAGGGATGAAAATGTAAAGATTATTTAAGATTGCTGAGAGAGTTCTGCAAAGAACAATGTACAAGCTGAATGTGTAAAACCAGGCAGAGTCTAGAAGCCTCTTAGAAGCATATGCAAAGATTATATGTGCTTGTTATCATACAGGTAAAAGAACAAATCAAGGACATCTTGTAGACTACGAAATAGTTGCAGTGGCGGTGGTCCAATCATGTCATAAACATGAACCTATAGAACCTGAACTGTCATTTATTTTATGTCAATTCAAGTTCTTATTTATTTTCCAGAAGCAACTACAATGGAAACAATAAAAGGAAGACTCAACTAGCAGAGGTCTCACCTCTATTTTGTATAATTTGCTGCTTAAAAGCTTACAGAGTAAAACATGTAAATATATGCAGACCTGAGAATAAGACCTCAGTAAGGAAATTACAGAGTATGGCTGAGGAAACTATGGGCCATAAACAAGAAAAGCACTATGGCTACTAAGCACCTGGAAACCTGCTATAAATTGTTTCAGAGGTTCTGCTTCAATGGATTTAGTATTCTGGGAGAGGCTGTCTTTTGGCTGCATGCATCAGGGAATTCGCTGGGGCAGGAGAACACAAGGATTCTCACTGTACCCAGCCCAGCTGCACCTTTCAATGCTCTGAATGGGGGAATCTGTCAGAGTTATTACCCAGTTCTGGCATGCATATTTTCCTTTAGAACAGCACTACATGAAGAGAGAGGTACTGGAAATCTCATAAAGATGCTGCTGCTTGTAAGATTTCCACTCCAGTGTTTCCAGTGCTGAGCAATTTCAGATAAAACATGTAATCATTTCAAGTCAGATCCTCTGTTGTTGTAAATTAGACTAGGTCCACTGGAGTCAATTAAGGTGCCTCAATTTTAAAGGGTTTCTCCCTTAGCCTAGAGGTATTTATCCACACCTTAAGGTTCTAAATCTTTAATTTTTTTTTTTATTAATTACTCTCATTAAAGGAGTCTGGACCAGGAAAGAATTTTGTGTGCTGTGTGTTTGCTTGAATTTTCTACATGTTGTTTTGAAGGATAGAGAATTAAAGGCAAGAAGCTTAAATGCCAACTAAGTATACAGGATGAATGTAGAGAAGTGTAGGCTCAGATGTTTGAATGAGCTTGGAACCTATTTAAACATCCTCATAAAATGGCCAGGTTTTCAAATACCCAGAGGAGCCAGTGGGTGGGAACAATCTTAAAATGCATTACTTGCTTCAATCAAATTTGAAGTCAAAGAACTTAGGAAGGCTCTGTCTAGTCTGCAGCTAGAGAGAAATGGGAATAAATTCCTTTCCACCTTCAATTTTAGAGATTTTCTAGAATAATTCTTTGTTACTGAGCACCATCACAGTTACCCACAGTACAATTCCATTTTTCCTGAGCCAAGATGTTGAAAGGCTGATTAATTCTTTGCAGCTGACTCAGCATTCCCCTGCTGCACACCCTTATTTACAGAAGAGGTAGCTGTGGTCCTTTCTTTGGCCAGAAAGAGATAATTCTTTTCCTTCCAGCCTTTGGCCAGACATGTATATCTTTCTATGCTCCTTTTCACATATTTAATCAGAGCAAATTATGACTATTTTTAATTTGGAAGAAAAGTTTCCAATAAGCATGTCCCAGTCCACCAGAAGTGTACTATGAGGAACCTTTAGAGGAACTAGCCTCCAACATACACAGCACCCCTTCCTAGTAAAATATAGGAGAATCTGGACTCTACCAGCTCAAGAACAGCCAGGGTGCAGGATGGTTTGTTTATGCTAATTTTTCATTTGTATTTAATTTTGAGAGTTGCCAACCTTTACAAAAGTACAGCAAATAATCCTTCAAGTATGACTTGTAAGCAGTTTCAATGATATCTGCTGACAATCTGAGACAATAGCTCTGAGAAACGTGTGAAATATCAAACTAATAGCAACATGGTGCTAAATCTACAATCTAGTGATATTTTAAAAGTTACCAGCACTATTTGGTTACGGCTTGAAGAAAAAGAGAGTAGTTTAGTTACTACAATAATCAAGCCATATTTGGGAACATAGAAAACACTACATTTTTCCCAACAGGAATATTTCTGACATTCTCATGACCTATTTCTTAACAATTTTGGATTTTAAAATACTGGGCTAGACCTTTGTCAGTTCTAACTAATATCAAAACTGAACAACTATGGGACTGTCCTGTCGCAAACAAAACCTCCTGAACAATCTGTTGATGAAAAATTAAAATCAGCTACTATTTGGTCAACCCAGTAAGAAGTAACATAACTTGTGACATGATGCCTGAAGTAGCTTAAAGAAACAGTGGATGACTTGTACATGTGCATGCTTATGTTTCCTATTTGCATTTTCAAAAAGTATTCTAAAACTTTCCTTTTCTCAGTGTGAAGGATGATTCTTGCAATATACAAATATAGGTCCAGCTGTCTATGCCATTAGGCCCAACATACCACAGAAGATTCCCCTCTGACTTTCATAGAGGAATGGCTAGTTTGGAAGGTTTCTTCTACAAGAACACAGATTTGCCTATTCTTTTTGTTTATTTTTTTTTCAAGCAGCAGATAGCCAGCTACATAAAGTGCTGATCTGACAGTTCTGGGCTAGAATTACAGATATCCAGCCTCTCTTCTCCCCGCTCCCTCCCCATGTCTTAGGAAGAGTGGAAGAATGGAACAGGCAGTAACCTCTCAAAGAAAACCCATATGGGGAATGTTTCATGCAAAAGGTGGTATGGACCGCAAGCTGGTAACATTGGGAAGGATTCTACCAAGGGTTCAGCTTTCTCTGCTCTCACCAAGTCATTTGCAGGCACTCCTTGGCAGGGTTTCTTACCACTTATATACAGTAGTGCCTTTGATTTTCATCATAAGTAACAGCACTTTCTAAAACATGTGCTACATAAAGGTAAGACATAATGAGCATACCATACAGATGGACTCACAGATACCTGAAGGTAGCAAGGCATGACAAAATGAGTGGACAAGCAGTCCATTGGATGATGCTGTTAACAGTCCTGAGGAATTTTATCAGTAATATTCTGCCAAAATTCTGTTAACTTGATACTGTCTGTGCAGGATATTGAAATTTTTTTGTTTGCATTGAAGGTAGTTGAGAGGTTATAAACTGTCCCTTTTGTTCTACAGGTGTTTTACAATGTTTCAGGCAATAAAAACATGTTTTCATTTGATTTCCTTCACAGAAATGGAGTGTGCACAATATAAGCAGCTTTGATTAATTTATTTCTCTTAAAATGGATTCTCCAAAAACTTCTGCAGAAAAAAAACATCACTGTCCTAAGGGGTTTACATCTTCAGTGGCATGAGAGGGAAGCAAATCAGACATTGTATCAGGCTTACAATTATAAGATGTGCCCTAACAAATCCTGCAAATCATACCACACATTATACTGGTCTCCTGCGTATCTGAAATTCACTGTTACCTGAACCACCTACCTGTTGTAATCACAACATTGTACAATGCGTGGGTGCACAGCATTCAGCCTGCGGAGATCAATTTCAGGACTCCCAGTGCATACCAGATACCTGAGTGGTAGATTACTATATCTGTGTTCTCCTGCCTGTCACAGTGAATAAGTGATTTAATCAAAACACAGCACTGCACCAGCTACCACGAAGGAGAAACATGACTGCTACTGCTGAACCTAGGACAGGAGGACACAGTGCTTTAGGGCTTAGACCTTTCTGCCTGTCTACCAAGCCTAATCTCCAGTTTGTGTTTTCTCCTGTTTGTCACTGTGCCAGACCTCTGTTTCCCCCTTCTTCACCATTCTAGTATCATCATCTTAGTTTCATCACCTTCAGCTGTCCTGGCAATCTTAGCTCCACACATTCTGTGTCAGTTCATCCTATTCCTTTCATACTCCCCAGTCATCTTTCAAGTTGTTGTTGCCCAGATTCTCAACAAAATGCAGGTTATTTTTAAAAAAATAATGTGGTAGAACAAATTTCTCTCAAACTTGGAATCAACAAGCTGCTCTTGCAAATCTTTGAGGGTGGGGAGCTGTGAATCTGAAAGAGACAATTCTTCAATAAGAAGTTTATACCAACACATTAATGTTTTGACAGAGTTCTAGGCAATTGAAAACGTAGTTTAAAGGGAAGCATCAAACTAACTTGACTGCAGGCAACCCAGCTGGCTACACCTACAATAAATCCTTGTCCCTTTCACATAAATAACCAAGCATGGAAATGTTGCTTTTACATTTACAAATAGATCAGTTTGTCTCTTCTGATGCAGCTCTTTTGTGTCATCTGGTCCTTTATGACCAGAAACTGGGCAAGCTTCCCCAGATGCGGATTTCTTCAGTGTGGGCTGATGCAGAGCCAGAGCACTGCAAATGAAGGAGGTGCCATGTTTGCAGCTCTGCTGCTTTTTGCCTACTGTGAGATCTTCCTTCCAGAGTCACTATCAACCACAGTGTAAAAAACAGCCTTGGGGCTGCTCTCAGATATTTCAAGATGACGTGAAGTTATCCACAAAGTAAAGGTGCCATTATTAATTCATGTCTTGTCCACCACTAAGGACAGGAATTTTCTTTTTCTCTGGAAGATGTTGATCTGGAGACTTTCTGAAGGAACATAAACACATCAATGACAAAGGTGGAGGTCCTGGTCAAAATAGTATTAGAATTTATGCACAGTTTTGAACCCAGACTTACTGTGTATTGATTATATTTGGGTGTATAAAACATGAGACAATGCTGGAACACGTCAGGAGGGAAAAACTGAGTTTATTCTAATTCCTAATACAAGCACAAGCATGAGCAGACTAGTCATAGTCCTGGCTGTACTTTCCTACCTGAGTCTTCCATACCAGATCTTCCATTGCTTTGAAACAATATTACACAACAAATATCAGGAAAACAAACTGATCTTTCTAAATGTGCCTGAGTTTACAACATAAACGCACACATAAAGCACAGTATGACTAATCTGCTTTTAGGCAAGGTAATCAAAGCAAAAGGGAATCTCACTCAGACCAGAATAGTCAAAGCAGTGACAGTCAAAAACCTTGCTCTCAGTTTCCCACATCACAGGTATGTGCCCTAAAAATGACTCTATTTGCATTTCAGAATCTCCTAAAAATCTGTCTATGTGGGCGAACAATTTTTTTAAAATTTGAGTTACCTCAGTTCAAAAAGGGAAAAAACAATTCTGAAAATCAGATAAAAGTTTTCCATGCTTTCTAGTTTTCATTGTTTCATTCACTAACTGTAGCACCCAAATATTTGTGGTTTGAAGAGTGAAATGTCATAAAACTCTAACCACCCTTGCATGTAGAATACACTTGTAGACCAAACAAATGGTCCATCAGCCATGACTCTCATCAAAAACCCTGTACCTGCCACCAGAAGCAGGAAAAACAACAAAGTGGTCCAACATTACAAAAAGCTACTTTTTGGGATAACAAAGCTTTAAAGTGAGGCAAGGATTAGGTAGATGTTGAACCATGGTATCTGAGGACTAACCTGGTGCCATTTAATAGCACTATGGCACCTGCACCAGAAGAAGAGTTTGCACAGCTGATCAGAGCGATGTTTCCACTGGAAGATATAGACATTATAAGATTTACTGGTAAAAGTTATATCAAGATCTTTACAAGGGTCTGAAAAATACTGCGTCTATGCTATTTCATCAGCATTGTCATTCACTATTGCCACTTCTCCACTAGTTTCTTTAGGTGGTTTCAGCCTATACAATGTGAGGGTCTTCCCCTTCAGTGTAAGTCACATGGAGTAGTTTTCGCTTCAAATCTCAGCTCATTGACTAAACATCTGAGTTTGGCTCTGTATCTGCCATTATTCATCTGTGTAATCATATTATTTAATTCTGGAAGACCTTTAGGGATACACTTTGCATGAAAAGAGACATCTAAAGTCTTCAAATGTATAATCAATAGCAACAATGTGGTTTTTATAGTAATGCTTTGACCCCTCTTGTATGCCAGATTAAGAAATAATGCCAGATGCTGACCTCTTACCTATTTGGTACAGCCCATCATGATCCTTAAGCCACAGCATATACAAAGTATGAGAAACACATTTTTCGGAAGTCAAAGTCTGGGTAGCAAAGCACTGTGAAATAAGAAATGCAAATAAAAAAATAAGGATATACGTTGTTTAGCATAGCAATACGTATGACCGCAATAATCACATCACTGTCAGAAGAAATGTAGTATACAACTGCAACTGAAAAATACCATTAAAAGTCTAAGGAAATACAGATGCTAAATCATTTAATTGTTTATTTCTAAGCATGAAATCATATCTCAGCCACTGACCTAATGAAAATGGAAAGGGATTTATGACTTGACTAAAACACGTTGATGATGAGTAGTTAATTCATTAACAAAACTAATAAGCTGACCCACACAGCAAACAATTCCTTTTAATTTTTCCTTGTCTCACTACTGTACAAGAAAGAAAACACAACTTTTATAAAGTTCTACTCCACCATTATTTTACATTTATGCAGAATATCTCACTGATCACATTTTTCATGGTCCATGACTTGATTTATTATGTCAGTAACTAAACTAAACTTCATTTGTTAAATAAACTGAATATAGAATTAAAACAGCCAGATTCTGTCATAAACCCACAAATGCAAAGAAAAAACAAGGTTAAAGCCATTCATTCAGCCTCCGGGGTTGGGGTTCTCAAAGAAAGAACTCGCTCTCTCTGATTGTTCAGGATTGTTCAGAGCCTTACTGCACAGATGGTTGGATTTTAATTTGTGAGCATGGGTAGTGTTAAATTTCTTGTGTTACTTGAAGCTGTTGTAATATATAAATTGAGTCTAAGGCATGTCTGTTGGGGAATGAAGCTGGACAATTGGAAAGACATGAATGGCACCATCTGAATTTTCCTTTATTGCAATAAAAGTCTCAAACAGAAGACACACACAGATAGCATGTCCCAGGCACAGAGGGTTGTTCAAGGCAAGATATGTTCTAAAAAATTTGACACTGAGTCTATGATGCTAAGCAAACTGTATCTCTTAAGAAGTACTAAGGACATTTGAAATAATTCTGTCACCTGTCACGATACTTTTCATATACTTTTGTGAAGTACATACACATAATATACATATTTACTTGTGTTCAGGTGCCATAGTTTATTCCACCTTTCTTTGCAAAAAGACAAGTCTTCTATCAGTCCTGTGCCATACTTGCTAGTCCCATAGGGATGACATAAAATGACACCAGGAACCTGTGCTTACGTAAGAACTTCCTTCTCACGCAGTCTTGTGTTGTATGTCTTGTTTACTCTTCCCTTCAATAGGGCATGTTTCTATGCTTCATTCTGTAGGACAATACATTAAGAAGGAAAATTGCTTTCACAAAGTTTAATGCAAATGGGAATCTCTTCTGGCAGTATTCAAAAGAGTATAAAGCCAAACTGCCATTTAATGATCCTGGGAAAAAGAATTACTGGCGTTTTATCGTGCTCATTGCATCATTTTTATTCAGTAGCTGGAGGAAGGGAAAAAAAATAGTAGCTATTAAAAAAGATCCAATTTTCTCAGCATCTTTCTGAGGTAAGTGAACTTCTGAGTAGAACTTAATTTACACAAATTAATACTACCTGCTGTTACATACCTGTGCTGAGCTTGTTATAGTTTAGTCTTGCTTGATTGAACCGGCTTTTAAAATCACAAGTTGTTTCCAAATTACCTGCTTAAGGCTAATTCCAGCAGGCTCTGCTCCCTATTGCTGCTGTTCCCTGGAGTTATTCTACCAGAGCACAGCCTCCTGGACATTCAGGGGCTCTTTGCTGTCTTCCTCTTCCTCTTCTTCTTCCTCCTCCAGAGCTGTACATCCATTTAAGCAGCAGCAATACTCCTTTAGCCTGGCTTTATTGTTCCTTGCCCTCATTCTGGCAATCGTTTGATATTTAAAAGTCAGCAAGAACTTTGTTACAGAAGCAATATTATTACAGTGCCCTGGCTATGTTACAGGTATATTTGTTTATTTTCTTGTCAGGTTTCAAAGTACAGTCGACACTTTTTAATGTCAACCATAAACAGCCACTGACAGTTATGATGGGCAATGAATCAAGACATTTGAGGTTGAGGTGAGCAATCTGAAGTTTTCTGACAGAAAAGCCTCTTTTTAACATGTATCACTCACAAAATAGCTTAGGGTCTGTTGCAGACTCCTTTGTCTTAAATATTGATTATATTGTAATTACTAGTTTATGCTAATGTAAGCCATGTGAGTACAGAAATAAGCTACTTACTGTTGAGATAACACTAAGTTACACTAGACACTGTAATGAAGATAGATAGACTAATTTAGACTAGACACTGTAGACTCCACATAGTTATCCCCACCTCTAATGGGTCAGGATTATAAACAGTCCCACTCTAGACATATAGCAAGGGTCTGTGGCTGTTCTCATACATCCTACAGAATTGAATGGGAGGCTTGCTTTACAGGGAGGTATGCACGTCCACCTCTCCCTTGAAAATCTTTCTGTAGAAATTAGACTCTGAAAGCAATGCTGCAAAATGCACAATATCTTTGCCTTACTCAGAAAAATATTTTCAGTAAATGTTTAATGTTAAGCATAAAGCTGCAGCCAGTAACAGCCAATTTGGAGTTCATCTCCTTTAACACAGATGTAAGCCTTTTGGTAGGTTGTGCTGGAAATCTCAGTAGCTTATAGCAATGAGTAAGTGATTATGACTTGAGTAAAGTTGAAAGAATGAAAAATCAGGACCTTGTCTATTAGAATGTACTCTAGGTCTTCTTCTATTCTTTTTTCACCTAGAAGAACAAAACCTAGTAGTTTGTTCTGTCCTCCCCACTACAGGTCACCTAAATAAATAAAAAATTAAAAAAATAAAAACAAAAACCAAAAAACCCAACAAAACGAAACACACACACACACACACAAAAGTCTTACCTATTTTGCATTATTTAAAACACGCCAATAGCTGTTCTTCCACATCTCCTGTCTATTCAGTGTAAGTGAAAACCGTAAAATGAAGTTGAGTAGTTCTGGCACCCAAAGAAAGTGCAAGGAGACACTTTTGAACGGCCAGAGGACACAAAAGCACTGCTATATTATACTCTTTGTTATTCCAATTTTAACAATAAGTATATTAATCACCAGCATAACTGAAGTTTTGTGTGCAATTAGCATTTCAACGCCCTCTCCCTTTGCTGGGGTGGAGCGGTTCGCCTCCATTGTAAGCTTCTCTTAATTGTGGTGCAAGAATGGACTGTTCTATGATTGCATTTTGGAAACTGGTGGCAGTTCAGTTGTTAGAGGAAGCTCAAGTTTCTTTGTTTGTTTGTTTATTTGTTCCTGTACTTGTACTTCTGCTGTGTTAACTCATGGAAATTGCTCAGGGACAGATTTAAATCCAAACAGACAAAATCCTTTTTGCTCTGTAACTAGTAAGATTTGTTTAAAAGGTGCTGCTGCTGGAACATAAGGCATGTCTGGAATGTTTGTTTACTTGCTGTTCTGAGCATGTGCCCTATTGTTAGGAGAAAGGGCTTTCTGCGGTATATATCTCCAGTGCCAGTGGCTAAGCCTCTTTCAATAATTAATAATAGTGGATTGAGATGGGTTATTCCATTTTTTTTAAATAAAGATGTGTGTATGCTATTTAATGCAATGGCTTCAAATATGAACCTGGTCTTTTAAAGACCTCCACAAACTGCACAAGCACACACATGTAAATGTTTCCTTGGATTATGCCCTGGCAACTTGAAAATGTTTGTATTTCTTCTGTGCTGGGTATATTTTGCTTACCTAAGCAGACAAGTCCTTTCTGGTTAATCCTACCCAGTTCTGTGACTTGCCTATCCTATGGGGATTTGGTGCATGGAGGTTATTTGTTCTATTAATCAGGAGGTTCCTAAATTCTAATCCCTGGTAAAACATTGGATTGCCATCTGACCTTGGCAAGTCACTTGACCTTCTTTTGCCTCAGTCAATCCAGCTGGAAAATTGGGTAAAAAGCAGGACTTTACTGAAAAACAGATGCTGCATCTGAGATGGGATTCTTTTTGCAAATGATAAGGCAACCAGAGTAAAACTGAAAAGGGAACCTTTGCAAAAGGCAACTTTCTGGACTTTACTGTGATCTTTGTCACACTTTACATTTTGGTAGGAGATCCATCGGAATGCCTTGTTTGACAAAACAATGTATGTTGGCGGATGAATGGCTGATGCAACATTTATGCAAGGAGGTTTTTTTAACTTGAAAGATCACATAGCTTTTTTCATCTAGTAATTTACATTGGCTTCATCTTGATGTAGGAGGAATGAGGTAATGAAGGGACTAGACATGGATATCATATCTGACAAAGCCACCAGCATGCAACGGGCCAGATTCCCTGGCCTACTCGGCTCTGCTTCACTGCTGCTGTGGGGATTAAAAAAAACGTAACGGAAGAAGAAGCAGTCAGTGCTTCCCTCTTGCCTGGGGAGGCAAAAATGCATTTTTCTGAACCATCCACCCTTGGATCAAAAGGAAAGTCTATGCCCCTAAATTCTTCCTCCATTCTGTTGTTCATTTTTGACTCTGACTGCTAATTAAGTATATTGATGATGTAATTGGTGCTATCTACACAAACATGTCAAATATCACTGAGGACTGGAGCATCATGTGTCCTTCTTAAAACTCTAACAAAATCTTGACATTTTATACAGAAAATCAAATTTGGCTCAATACAAAAACTTCTACTTGAAAGCGTAACAAATGGGAAATGGAGACTAACATTATGGCTTGACTGGAAATGACATCTCGATAGAGGATAAGAGATAATAAATGAGAAGTCATGATGAGTTGATCATTTGCTCCTGCATATACTTAATACATTGCAAGAAACTTGACTTGTTCATTTTTGTGCATTATGACAACTACTTATGCTCTTGTTTACTCTTACAAAATTATTACATACCTTACAGCTCTGCATGATTTCAGTGAGTTCAGCATTACTATCAGCAATTTTTTGAAGTCATAATACTTTTTTAAATGACTAAATAGGGACTAGAGCTTGTCTACAGGATGTTAAGTTCTAAAAAAAGAGGTCCTCCATATCCTTAGAACTGTTTACATTTGAAACAGGAAGTGCAATTCAAATGATGGAGGCTTACCTACAATGAAATTACAATAAAATGGCTGCAGGCTTTGAAAAGCAGAACTACCAAGTTTTTCAAAACTAACAGAGCAGGAATTAATTCTCTTAAGTGAAGTAAGAAAACAGTAATTAAACGAGACAATCAAAATTTTGTATGGTTTCTGGGGTTTTGTTGTGTTGTTTTTTTCCAGTTCTTCTACTGGTCCTCTAATCTCAGTGGCAAAGGTTCATATTTCTTCTTACTAATTCTCTATGACAATAAGTTGGCAACTTCCCCTGCAAAAAATATGTTGGTGGTGGTTTAGGTTGGCCTTACCCTTAGAGGGAAAAGTGGCATGGTAGGAGTCATTGTTTCGTGCAACAAAAAATTAGAGACAGGCATTTTTTTCTTTGGTTTCATAAGGAAGAATTTCTGTTTACTGTGCACAGCACATGTTATACAAAATACACTGTGATTGGGCTGAGATTGCTTTTCCATGTGGCAGGTAATCCTTAACTGGTAAATGAGTGGTATGATATATTTTTGAATGGCATCTCCCATATCATCTTCCTATAAAGCCCCATTGAATAAGTACCAAAAAAAGGATATTTCTATCACCTGTCAGCCCATAGAGGAAGACATAAAATTAGTTTAAAAAAATCAGCTAAGTAGTTTAGAAATAAATCTTTCAAAGACTTAGGTTTTCTGAAGAAACAGAAGATTATTTTCTAATGGAAAATTCCAAAATTATAACACTAACTTTTACCTCAAAACAAGACAAAAATCAAAATTAATGAATTAAAAATCTATGACTATAGTAATTAACCTTATCAAATCAAATATTTTCACAATATTTTCACCTTTTAAAAGAGTAAATTTCAGCATATCAGAATGAAATGATTCATTAAAAGCTTTCCTAAGAAAATTTGTAATTGCATTAGAAATGGGTCTGTGGAAAAATAAGATTTGTATCTGATGTCTAGTTAAGCTATGTTATACATAATACAGTGCTAGGCACTACAGAAGAGCAAAGGCAGGAACAGTCTCTGGTTTTGTGAAGAATTTGCATCCTAAAAAGAAAGAATGTAACAGGGAAGGGAACAGATGAATCTGTGTTCTTTCTGCTGTCTCTTCTGATCTGTGCTCATACCACTCTCCCCCGTGCAAGTCTGCATCTCCATCCAGTATTTCTCCCCATCTTTGAATTCTAAATACACTTGCAAGGCATTCTGCAGTTTCAGTTTCATTCAGACTTTACACCACTGGGTAACTGATGTGCAGAGAAGTGCTTCCATCTCACTGCAAGGTGCCTTAATAAAAGTTATCACAGGTGCATGGGTTCTGGTATTGGACTAGTTGTACAGACAGACTTCAGAGACGTAAGTTATGCCTTTCAACATCATCCTCTTTTTTGTACTCTTACCTTTTGCTCCAGTGTGCTGCTGGTGGCTCTTAGGTGTTAGAGTTTGTCCAATGTTAAGTTACTGGGTGTATGTATTTTCCCAGTGGATTCTTGAGCCATATGTTTCCATGTGTTACAATACTCCTTTCTACTGACAGCTGTTACTCATTTTTATAACCTCCTTCTTCTTGACTGATGCTACTATATTAAGAAGGGGATGGGTGTGTATAGCCACCAGAATGTGGGCATGGATGGCTATTCTTTACATGTGTTACACGATAACTGGGAAACATTACTTTTGTCAATGAACACCCAAGGCTTAGTCCTCCATTTTTCATTGACGCAGAACTACTAGGGTCACAGGGGTATGTGTTTCCTAACACCACACTTTGACTATTATTTTTAATTTTGGAGGTTTAGATAGTTGCTACTGATATCATGTTCTGGTGACCAAAATGAGAAACAATTCAGGTTATTGTGTTTAACCTGTACAGTGTCTTTAAGTGAGAGATGAGGGTGTTTGACCCCGTGTGGATCAGGCTTTGAGGATTTAACCAAGCAGTGAACTCTAATATACAGCTTGCCTGTCTTCCTGACAACCTGACTACATTCACTGTGTAGCTGCACAGCTTTCTGATAACATTCACCTTGTACTCAGGACCAATATAAAGGGAATAAAAAACAAAACAAATCGAAGCATCTCCCCACTTTCTGGGGGAAGAATATTTTATGCTTTCTTCTGGGCACACAGAAGATAGTAGCATTTTAGTAACGTTAATTCTAAAAAAAATTTAGTTCTAAAAAAAATCTATTTTTTCACTGGGATGGCCTTCAACTCTTTGTTTTAATTACTATTTATCAGTAATTAAATAATCTATGCCTGATTATGTAGATGTATAAAAAAATATATGCATGCATTTTTTTTTTTATACATCAGACAGAGGTCTCTGTTAACAGTCAGTAAATCACACTGGGCTTATTTTATCTTTCTCTTTCTTGATCAAGCAAACAGTGTATCAGTGAAGGGAAGATCTTACTCCCTGTTTAAGTTAGAATTCTTCTCATGCCTCTCTTACTGTCTTGGAGAATTGATGGAGTTTGGGTTCTTGTTCTGTCTCCTTTCCTTTCCTGGTGTATTTCTATTGAAAGTCTCACTGCCTGATGAAATGCCTGTATTTAGTGACTCTGGCTCTAGCAGTTTCATCTCCTGTGAGAAAAATTAAGGCTTCATATAAGAAACAAGTAGGCAATAGCTACCACGCACCGGTTCTCTATAAGGCTTAATTCTTTAGACCTCATACAGTACTCAGAGAAGTGAGTGGACTAGCCATTGGATCAAGACTTTCTTTTATGCAAAGATTGCCCAAGATAGCCTAAAGGAAGATGCGACTGATTTTTAAAGCAAAAGACTGGCTCTTGTGTTATTGTTTTTACTAGGATTATTGTTAGCATTCCTACCATACTTTTCTTTGAAATCCCCTTCCACCACACCAACAGAGAGTTAGAAAGAAGTTTCCTTTCCACCCAGCTTCCCAAAAGTGTTCTGGGACAAGCTGTAGTGATTATAGAGGCAACATCATGATTAGACTGCCATGTCTTAGATATCATGCAGTTCCCAGTACTCTGGAGCCTATGTATTCCTGACAGTTTCCCTGTGAAGGAAGTAGTTTATGTGTTGATGGATACCATGCAAATTGCTCTGTCTGAAGGAGCTCTTGCACAGTCAACCTGTTTGAGAGGAGAAAAAACTAGATTCCCTCTGCCTGTGTAATGCTGCCACTCAAACCACACCTAAATATCAGTAGGAGACTGAATATTTGGAGAATTGTTGGCTTTGGCTAGCAACTGCTATGAAGCATCCAGCCAGATCCTGAGCTCAGTGGCATGAACAGAAATCCAAAAGTCAACAGAAATGGCTTAAATACTGTAGGTTTACACCAAACCAATGTAATCAGAATAACCTAACTGCACCCATGACCATCTAAGAAAAAGAAAAGCACTACAATTATTTGTGTAAGTTCATGTGAAATTTTGAGGAGTACTGTCTGCTTTGCATAGTGTTCATTAGAATTTACAACTATTTAAAGAATGCTACCAGTGTTGTCAAAGCAAATTAACTTGTTCTTTGAAAATCAATCTTCTTTTTCTTTAGGTGTATACTGTATATCCTCACACATTTTTTGCCACTGATGGTTTGACACGTTTTTATCTCCATGAACAACAAAGCCATATAATTCCATGCAATTGTCTTTAAAGATATGAAGGGAAAAAAAACCTAATTTACAACACAAATATATTAGGGTTTTATATGAAAAGCATCACATGTATTGATCAAAATGACTTTCTTTACAATATTTGATGCTCAAAAGAGAACTAATTGTATTACATGTTATAAGTGTACATTATCCCATTCAAGCTGTGCCAAACAGGAAAATTGACAGCAAAGCATCTTCGTTGAAGTTACATACCTCTGAGTTGTAATCAGATAACAATGCCTACATGCTGAAGCAATATTATCCTAAAAGACCTTTTCAGATACCACCTAAAAGGAGTTTGGAATATCTTTATAAATCTTTATGTAGATTAAAAACACCCTACACATATATCTTGCATTTTTGTACCTCTTACTTTCCAAATATATTTGTTAAGGCTGGACAGTCTTTGCACATAATCAAACTGTTACTTACATAGTTCAAAAACCTAAACTAGGACAGTTAATCTAAAGCACACCTATACATGCTTATAAACAATACAGGATGGAAACAGAATTGTCATGTATACATACACATCATATATATTTTGTAATAAACTTTTCCTAATCAATCGTGCACTTTATAAAACAATGTAAGAGAAATGACAATGCTGTCATTTGTATATTCTCCCTCAGTTCTCTAACGGAAAGCTTTTTTTTCATTGCCAACTCATTCCTGACAATGTTAATGATTCACTATAAAGCAGCTTCTGTGCTATGATTTGTGACATTCAGGCTGGTTAGATGGGAGGACGAGGCAGGTTTCTGGGGAGTGTTTTGGATGCAGGAATGCCTTGAAGATAGCACTTTATTATATTTAGGACAAGTATGACATCCCACTTCAAGGAAAAGGCCCCTATACATATTGAGAAGGGATTTCTATGGTTTAAGTGGGGAGGAGAAGGTTAGTTTAAAAGAATGTCTCTGTGTTTTTTTGAGACGACATAAAGATAGGAGGTAGAGAAATGGAGGCAGGAGGCAGAAGGATTATGGATAATGGAAGAATTTTGCCTGAGGGTATGTGCCTGCTTTGCCTATTCCTGTATAACTAGAATATTTATAATTCAAATACTTATCTTTAATAATTAAAAACCAAGGAATATTAAAGACAAAAGGTAGAGAATATTATGTACACATATGTAGGCATCATGCATTAAATCCCTACAGTTGCAAAATATAGCAAGAGGTAGATTTAAAGAAGGTTAAAAAAGTGAATATTTTAAAATGTCTTGAAAAAAGAATTTCTAATTCACTCCAGTTCTCCCAGAAGTGATACCCCTTACTTCTTATTTCTACACATAACTAGTCATGGGGAGAGATACTAAAAATACACTGCATGGTGGCTTGACATCAGCACATCAACAATTAAAAAGTGGATACAAATATTTCAGGTTTTCACAACCTTAAAAGTTTTGCTCATGATTTATGAAAACATCAGATTTGCCAGGGCAATTGCATTTTGCTTTTACAGGACAGTTAGTTACATTGCTTAAGTAAACTGCTAGTTGCAACAGAATGTAATATTCTACCACAGTCAGTAACACCCTCTGATCTGCTTTCTACAGACAGCAAAGAAACAAAGAAAAACAGCCATTGCTGTGGATAGAGAAGGGTGTTTGAAAAGAGAAAGAGACCTCAAATATGCCCCTAGGTATTATAAAGCTGTCAATTACAAGCAGAAAAACAATACAAAGGCTGCAACAAATAATTTATAAAGAGAAAACTATGTAAACAAATAATAACAAAAATTAATCCATTAACTTTGAATGATTTAGAAGATGCTGTTTTAAAAAAAATAAATTAACACAATAAAATAAAAAAAGGCTGTGGTTAAAGATATGTCAGAAACAGAAATCTTGGAAGCCAAAATATGAGTAAACCAAAGATTCAAGTCAAATTATTCATTAAGGGCAAAGTAGTTCAACTTTGAAGTATGTTGCCTTTATGAAAGTGAATTTATGGATGGTAGCTTAAACTAATGCTTGAAAATCAGAGGTGTTAATATTTACACCTTTGCTCATTTCGACAAGGAAATGACTAATGAAGAATTAAACATCGAAGTCTCTTTGCTTCTCCATCAGAGTAATCTCTGGCTTAACATTAACGAAACCTGATGATAAAAGGAAACTCTTCTTCTACATATAAAAGTGTATGTATATTATATATATAATGTAAGCTTTTAAAATGGATGCTAACACATCTGTTTACAAGTTTAATGTATTTACATTCATACCAAACTACAGCTAATGAATAAGACTAGTGAAATCATTATTCCAAACGCAGGAAGCTGTTCATAATCTAAAAATATATCCAGGCTTTTAACAGAGGCCTGAAATATTACAAATCAAATAAAGACCCATGAAGTTTGCTGTTATTAAAGTACAAACGTCTGAACGAGACGGTTTTATGGGTATTTTTGGATTTGACTTTATTTTTTTCCCAAAAAACAAATATATCAGGAGTTTTTCTTAGGGCGTGAACCCCAAACTATCCCAGTCAATGAACACCTCTCAGTTTAGCTTCTGCTTATAGGACAGAGAAACAAGAGAAATGTTTTTATATCATTTTAGGACTTACAGTGTATGTAAGTCTTAAAATTGTCTGAAAGTGCATATATAGGTACTAACTGAATACAATGACACCTGCATTATCTGTTCAATGCCAGAGGAGCATACAATTTATATGTGTTTGGGACTTTCTATACAGCACACAGTGCTAGTAAGGTTAACGGCAATTAACCAGTCATGGGCTGGACCCAGGACAGTGAGTCTGCTAGCTCAGTACAGGTAACCTGAATGTATCCTGTCTTAACCTTGCATCCACCATGGCATAGGCTCAAGGCAAGCAAAGAATGGGTTGGATGCTGCCTGTTCCCACATCCTGTCAACACAGGTTGATGATGATGAGTAATAGACGGGAAAGATATGTGGTGCTTAATTAATTACGTTTGACTGCTGTGCTCTTTTTTTTATTATTTATTTATTTTTGCTGCATGCATTTTAAGTTTCTAGCAATTGCAAGTTTTTATTTTTGAGGAGGGCTTTTGTGAATAAGACTTGCTGAAAGCAATTTTATACTAATTTAACCAAATGTAGATGCTACCTGTTCATGGACTTATTATGGGAGTGGTGTGTTTGAAGGTTTTCACTTTAAACTAAACCAAATTTCTTCATCTATGCATCTCTGTTCTTCTGAAAGGTTATGATTACAAAAGAAAGGAAAATATTTTTTGACAAATTAAAATATATAATCAGTGTAATCAATATAATACCTTCAGCAAGTCACAGGTAAAAAGCTGTTAGACCTCAATGTCTTCTTCTATCCAGACACAGCCCAGGTCCCTTTTCTGAATTTATATCTGTCCATGGAATACTTTTTTCAGCCCTTCTTCATTTCATGCCACCCACTTCTTCAGCCCAGAGAGCTACCTCCGGTCTTGCTTCTTTCCTGATACTTTTGCAATCACATCATCTTCAGCAGAAAGAAGGATCACTGCTAAGCTTTACCTTCATGGCTGCTCCAACATGCACTTACCAGTTCAAGAAAACAGCATTAAAAGAAAAACATATTAAGGAAAAATAAATCTGGGTTTTGGGTGTTGAGGTAAAAAGAAGGTTAAGTCCAAACAACCCCACCCTTCCAGGTATACAGACTGGGCTAGTTTCTCCTCTTTTTTTTTTTTAATTAGCCAAAATAGTAAGGACTTATATGATAAGTCTATGACTTATAAATTATATGACTTTAATGATAGTAGTGTCCAGAATGAAAACCAGAAGAAATGAAGCCTGCATCAGCATGAGTGCAGGAGGAATACAGGAGGTGAGGCACTGTACCAATGAAGAGGGTGAACATTTAGATTGCCAACCAGCTGATGAGACAGACCTGTTTGGATGTTTGAAAAGCATCCTGTCTGTGATCAGAAAAAGAAGGAACTCTGAGGAAGTGCTGAACACGAGAGTAAGCATTTACTAGCACAAAAGTGACTTTACCAATGCCACCCAGGATTTCAGTGAAGTGACAGAGCAGGGAAGATGAGCAGTGGACTGCAATGGCTGTGAACTACAGCAGAGACTCCAGTTTGCATTATGAAGATTTTTAAACTGCTGTCAAGCAGTTGGTGGCACTGGAGCAAGAATTATTGGTATTCACAAAATTCTGTATTCTGCTAAGCGTGACATCCTCTAAGTATTTAAACACTGCAAAAAATACTGCCTTTTGAAATATGTATTATTTATGTGAACCTTTGCCTACGTTTGATGGCCACTTTGTTACATGCATTTAGGATAGACAAGGAGGAGATAACAAGTTATTTTAAAAAATGAATAGCATAGCTGCTGCCTGAGGTTGAGCATGCTCAACTCTTAAACATCTTTTATAATTATAACACGGAAAACACCTTCCTTTTAAAATTAGATGATTACAGATGTAGCAAGTGGCTGCTTATGTGAGTTCACTCAACTACAGGATCTATAATATCTTCTAAACAATCCAAGTGAGGTGACTGACCCTATGAGGATGTGAACAAGCCTGCATTGAGATGGATGCAGCCTGTTCCTGGAATTCCTCTTCAGTGTTATCTCATGTTTTTTTCTGCATGTCACACTCCCAGGTACAACCAGACCACAAATATTGCAGTCATCTCTTCATCAAGGCATAGAAAAACTGTGGTCAAGCACCCCCGAGCAGAGACATGACTGAATAGGCAGGTAAATTGCTGAACATTGGGTTTGCATCCCCAGTTTTGTGGTATTGCAAGTGTTTGATATACAGTCAGCAAAGCAGTTTGCAGTTTTGTCCAGTACTGGATGAATGCAACCAGTTGCTTTTCTGTAGCCTAGTAATAGTAGATGTTTTTCTGCTAAATCATGCTCATATAGATATCACCCCCAGAAATTAACAAGAACTGTGGTATGTTCCTCTGGTTATCCAGCTGCATGTGTGAAGGTAATCTTTGTTTGGCAAAGAGAGAGGGGACTTGTTATGTCTGTGCTTGAACAGTGCTCATGAGAACTGAAGGGTTAAATGGGAATCAAGGTGAAAATTACATGGCTATAAGATTCTGAAAAATAAGGAAATAAAGAGAAAGTAAGGAGGTACAGATACAGGTAACTACAGATAGAGGTTAACTACAGGTAACCATCTATCAGTCCAAGCAAAATACATCCAGGCTGCAGAATGAATGTAATTCACCCACAGTTTCATCTCTGCTCAGACTTAGTGCATATGACTGTGGCGTGTATAAGGGTAGATGGTAGAAAAGTATGGATGCCTACATATGTGTAGACAGCCCCTCAGTTCATACACTCAATTTTATGCCAGAAACTACCGATGTCTAGAATGAAAATGAAGGAAATTGGCAGGACATCATGGATTCCAAGATATTTATAAACTTGGAAAGCTTTAACAATGTAAAGCTGTCTTAAGATGGAGCCAACTACTGAGAATGCTGGCAGCCTGGAAGCTAAAAAGCTCTATATGTTCATCTATAGATATGTTTGAGCATGTTTCAGCATATTTGTGCTGCTCTTGTAATATACTAAAACTCAGAGCATATCCCTCAACCTGTCAAGAGCCAAGTCCATCGTTGCCTTTTGGTATTAGATTTCTGTTTTTCCTTTTCATTATCCCACTCCCAAACTCTTTATTAGTGCTATCCTGTTTGTACAGAAATTTAAATGGCCTAAAAAAATGTGTGTTGACCAACAAAACATAAAATTGCTTTCACAACTCCTGAATGACTTTTCCTTGATAAAGTGAAGAAAACTCCGAGCTCTTAAATTAATGAAAATTCTTTAATGTTATTATGATAAGATTTAATCAAACTTCTAAAAATAGCATGCTAGAAAACATGTCTATTGGAATCCTATACAACAGACAGCATAGAGACACACACAGTCATGGCCTTCCATGTTGTGACAAACCAGCTGAAGTAGCTGGGAAGGCTTTATGTTAGCATCTAAAGGCATGTTGCCCATGGCTAGAACACAGTGTATATGCCCAAACATGCAACTTTCATTCAAAACATCATATGTGTAAAGAACTAAGGCACCAAGAGATATTAAAAAAAAAAAAAAAATCAGTAATGCTAGTCTGAGTAATAAACAAAATGTGTTAGATAGATACACTAATTTACAGAGAACAATTATATATGATTAGTACTACATCCAGTAGAATTATTCATATCACTGGAATGTTAAAATCACTGGCTACCTTGTTAGGAAAGAGAGGGAAATTAAAAGACAAGCAGTGAATAGTGTACACTAAAGATAGCATTATCTGTTCTAAAAGTATTGATGAAGTAGGAAAAAAAGGACTTTGAAATGCTTTTTGATCAACATATTAAATGATAAATCATGAGTTGGGAGTAGTGGTGCAGGAGTCAGCAGCAAGCTATCATTGAATATAGGAAGAGGATGGCTAGGTAGAAAAATTGCATTGTGGAGGATGATAATCAGAAGTTATGTGCAGGAAATTTTACTCAGTGAAATACACTTGGAGTATCTGAAAACTCTCAACAACTTTCTAATGAAAAAAGTATTGCAACAAATTCAAGAAAGTTCTAGAAGACACTTTGTTCTTATGGATAATGAATGCTTTGTTGACAATTATCATGGTAGTAGTGGGCACAGTATAACTTCATTTTAATGTGCAAACAGCAGCTTTTCAGTAGTGATATATCAGACTGTATTTTAATTTCCATCTTGTCTTGCCTCTATTGAGTTAGGGGCTTCCAGCTTTTGCTGATTTCAGAACACAGTAGGAACCAAGAACTGGGAAACACTAACTCTTTCAAGATCTCATGGCTCATCACTCATGGTACTGGACCAGCCCTGCTATGTGGCATTCAAAACCACTCCATTTATCACTCACGCTGATGGGGGCTGACTCCTGGTCCAGGAGATATACATGTATATACAGTATATATGGTCAAAACCAGCCTTGAACAGATTTGAGAGGAATAGAGCAGTTAAAAGAGAGATGCAAATGATAATTGGGAACTGTTTAAAAATACTTTATGGATTAATGGAAAAAAAATAATATATGTTTAGCCATAGAACAAAATGAGCTTTGTTTTGAAACTTTGTTTCCCAGGCAGTTGTCAATATTGAAATAATACTAAAGGGGGGAATGAGACATTGATTATAGTGATTAAAAATTAGTAAGGTAGAATGCAAGTAAATGAAAGATCTAAAAGCTCTATGTCCCATGGTGTTCATGTTGGTTTTGTAATATATCAGAAAATGTAGTCCCTAGCAATCACAGATGTCTACTATGCAACAAATGTAAAATTATCAGGCTGCAGAAGAGGAAGAAGCATTCAACAAACATTTATGTTCTGGAAAAATGGCACATTCGTATTTTATACAAAATACTTTCCTCTGGTAACAAGTAGGGGGGATGTTAAATAGCAGCTATTGAATATTTTTAGATCTGTAGGATTAGATGAGTTTACACTAAAAAAATGTTGGCTAAGAAACTCCATGAAACACTGTTGTTGACTTTTAACTAATCCTTAAAAAGCTAATACTGTGCCAACATCTTAAAAAGAAAAATCTACATGGCTGTAGCCTACACCACTGACATGAATGCTGAATTAAGTAATGGTAATAACGTGATGTAAGCAGTGAAGGATTGAAGGTGATAGCATAATGTAGAGGAATGTGGTTGTGTGGAAAACAATCAATCTTCATCTTGTGATGGTATTGCAGGTTTGATTGTTAAATATACCTGTATCTGTTGTAGTCAGAATAAAAATCAATCTGTTTGGTTGGTGAAGATAAAATATAACAGATTACTAGATTACAGTCTACAAGGAACAGCATGATGAAGATATTCCTAATAACAGAAAGGATTTTAGCCCAACACAAAAAGGTATGGTGAATAGTTTGAAGTCAATGTTCTATAAACTTCTGTTAGAAATACATTTTGAAAACTACATTAGTTAAACTGTGGAACTATTTATCAGGAGATGGTGGAGTCTTATTATTTGACATCTTAAAAAAAACTGAGTATCTTTCCCCAATGTGCAGTGTCCTAAACAGAAATTATGAGCATAGGGCAGATGTTAATTGGCACTTTTGTTGATTGTCATATCTTATGGCCCTAAAATCCACAAACTTTCTATTAAAGCAAAAAGAATTTTGTCATTGACTTCTGTAGGAATAGTTTTTCTGTATGAATAACCTCATAAAAGGACTGAGGGTAATTATTTAGGATTATATGAGATAGAACTAATGGCCAATTATTGAGCTGTTTGGATTTTGAAATCCAAATACTGATTTCAGAAAATAAATTTTCTCCATATTTAAGTCTTCATATTATTATTGTTTGCAAGGTACTAACTTCTTAGCAGCAAGAGCGATTAGTAAAAGTAAAAATATCTTCTCAAGGCAGAGAAAAAGGCAACCTCAGTGCACAAGAAATTTAAAACCACTCTGAACAGAACACTAGGAAATATATGACCAAGTATATTCCTCTACCAACATTAGGGAATAGGCAATATATCTACTAAACAAGGGGCCAGGCTGCCTGCATCAGTGCAGATCAACTCTGGTATCTGACATTTGTGGCTACCTATACTACCAGTTTCTAATAATCATGTGCCACAACCAGGCAGACCGGAATATCTAGTCAATGAAATGAACACAAAATATTTACTTTAACAAATTTTCTCTCACTGTATATTTCCCAAATTAAACAGAGGGTTTATGAGGCATCCTAATTCTGATAGTTCTGTAACTTCAGAGTTCAGTGTTGACAGAGGATCATTGGCTGGGTTATAAGACAATTCTTACCAACGCAGAAAAAGAAACCTTTCTTCCTCTTTCCATCCTATTCAACTGGACTCAGAAAACTCTGTTTGTATTTTTGTAGTGCATAATGAAGTAAGAGACAACTTCAACTAACATTTTATCTTGACTTTTAATAATAGCTATGGAAGAAGCAGTTGCTCTGTGCCAAATTACAGACCACAGTTTGAATGAAATCTCTCTACCTAGGGATTCTTCCCACCTCTTCATATATTTGCATTTATCTTCCAAATTTATTTTAATGAGCTCTATATAAAAATGAGAGCTCATACTTCTCGAGCCTGATGAACGGGTAATTACTGTTTTGATTCCCATGAGAGGCCTTTGAAAACCCATCTTGTCATGGAAGTTAAGGGCATGTTTTAATTGTAAGTAGGAGAGTGCTGGGATAGTGCTTAAGGTGAATATTCTACCATGTAACCATTGTCCAAAATACCTTTACACAAATGACGTATCAATTGTGATACAGCTTTTGCCTGTATGATAGAGAGAGGTTAGATTTTTCTGCCAGGGAGTCTCAATTATTCTCCCTTTCTGCTAGACAGATCTGGTTTTAGTATTTCTCTGCTTCATGTGTTTGGAATAAGAGAGGAAGTAGTATGCTTCCAAATACCAAATTTAGGTCCATACTCAACTGATTACCTCCTGGCAATTAATAGAAGCACTTACATAAATAAAGGCATGAGAAAATTTCTCTTTTTAACCTATTTTTGGTGTCTAAGTGCTGCATTCAAGTAAAACTCTCAGTCCTTTTCTTCCACTTCAACAGTACCATGGGATTCTCATGCTGCAGGATATCAGATCAAAAGATAACAGCTCCAGAAACCTTCCCCTTATACCAGCTATTACACAGGTGATGTAGTGGGTGCACCCATTATCCAGAAAATTCTGCCTGCCCTGAGACATAGTGTCCCTAAGACCAGTGCTGCAATGGGAAAATTCTGTATACCAACAGTAGTTGCAGTGGAGTAGAGTCCAAATTTTCCACAGCAAATAAAGCTTATCAGAATTATTTCAGTTCAGTTTTTTTCATTAAAAATCATTTTTAAAAAATACAAAAAATCTGGTCAGAGTCAGGCAAGAACAGAGAACAGAAACCTGGCCAAAGCAGGGATCTGGGAGCCCAGCCTGTGAGAAAAGAAGCTTCCAGCTGAACCATGCAGATGTGACCTAGCTCCTGGAAGAGCACCTAAAAGTTGAGCCTCCTCCAGTTAATTCTTTAGCTATCAGTTCAGGACCTGATTGTTTTAACGCCTCGTTTTTCCAGATCAGATTGTATGATCCCGTGCAGATTAAATTAAATAAAACTGAGAATTCATGACATATGCTTAAGAGACAAATTTAAAAGGCTATGCCATTTAACCCTTTTATAAATAATAAAATAGTTGATTTTTTTTAGTTAAAATTCTATTTAGCTTCAAAATGTCTTTATTTTTAATTTTTGAGGGGAAATAAGTTATCTTTAAAGAAAAATGAAACAAAATGCTTTTCCTCAGATTAAAAGAAACCCTATGTTTTTCATCAGGATAAAGGAAACCTTTTGGTTAGTCCAAAATGAATGTTTTCCAGTTTGCATTTCAGAAAGAAAAGAAAAAATAATAAAGTATATTATTTCAATTTTTCCCAGCATCAAACCAAAAAAAGTAATTTTATTTCCTCAGTTCTGTACACAAACACAAATGGAGCCTGAGGGAGAGACAGGTGCTCAGCATCTTTGAAAACCAGGCCATTAAAGTAATGATTTTACCCTATTGATCTTAAAGAGAAAGGAAATTGTACAAAGAATATATTTAGAGATGATACCAAAATAGGAAGGACTGGAAATAGCAAACATCAGAAGAGCTTAAAACGCATTAAAATGAATACAATTTAATGTGGATAAATGTAAAATAATACACATGGAGAAAAATACTATCTGGCATAAAATCAAAGGAACACTCTAAGGAAGAACAATAATGTGGAAAAGATTTGGGGTGAGAGATAAGAACATATTGGACATGAGGTTTCAATTTAATGATGTTGCACAAGTAGCAGATCTATTCATAAAAACAGGGAGATATGAATTAAGAATTTGATTTACTTATTGCTAATGGTTGATGTAGTGTTCTACTTATCATTAACCAAATTCTGTGCTATTTGGAGAAGTCAATTTGTTCAGAATCTCCTTTTGCTTTACAGAAACAAGTGTTACAAAGTGTGATCTATTTTGTGAGAGGTTAAGGATACTTCTCAGTTAGAGTTTAAGGAAAAGAAGATATGATAACAGTTTTTAAATGTTTATATGGCAATAGTCCAAAAGGAGAGAGAGATGACTAACTGAGGCTGGAAATGGCATGTTAAGGGATAATAACTTGAAAGGGGTCAGAAATATATAAATAAAAATTAAAACAAAAATGTAAGTCACAAGGACAATGAGATGAAGGGAAAATTCGCCCTAGAGGTAGTTAATGCATCATGTCTACATGTGCTTCAAAAGAGATTTGATAAAACCTTGAGGGCATTTACAGAAGACAAGCTTTCCATGTAGGGCATTGGGCTATTTGACTTAGACAATCTTTTCCACTTGTTACCGAATCAAAGTATTTTGTGTTTTGTCGTGCTTTGATTTTTCTAAATTTCAGACTCTTTTTCATATTTGCCAGGCTGGCAAGAAGATGGGTATTCTTTTGTTTTGTAAATGCTTTTCTAATTCAATCTGATAAGGCTTGACCTGGAAGAACATAAGGGGTGACAGGTATTGTTGGGTTTATCAAGTTTGGCATTTTTGCAGTGGTGTTCATATACACTGTTGACCAAGCACACCAGGCAAATGTTTGAAACTCGCAAGTCCAGTGCTGACTGTTTCAGAACTTTGATGGTTTTGTTAATAGGTCCCTCAGTTAATGAATCATTCTGCACAAAGGAAATATTCCAGAGCTTCTTCAGATGTAAGAATGCAGCTCAGGACCAGTTAACTTCCATTTCACACTTTTAAGGAGTTTTTTGCTACAGTATTTTTTTTTTACTTTTTTTTTTTTTTTTTTTTTTCCCAAGTGAAAATTGAGTTTCTGAAGAGCAAGATGACAGTCTTGGATAAAAAAATTTAAAAGTAAGAAAAATTTCCTAGGTTTCTTCCCTAGCACACTCATGCTCAATCCAAGCCTTGCCTGCAGGGATTTTAAGATAGAAATCACATGGCTAACATTAAAAACTTGTTAAAGGATTAGGGGCCATGTCCTGAGCCAGGTTTAATTGAATGCAGCTCCATTGAATACAGCAGAGTTTTACCCTTCCACAGCAATTGAGAACCTGATCATAAAAATGTCTTGGGCTGGTTTATTACAGGAATGGATAGGTATGTTCACATTTGATTCCTGGCTTCAAGATTTTTTGACCTGTTACAGTTGTCTAGTTCTTGGTAAACTGAAATAAAAAATTACATACAGAGTCAAATACCTGAAAGTGCGTTGCAGGATAGGAAATGCAATGTTGCGTTGTCTCATTCTCATGCATTATGCCACACATTTTAACTGCAGGCGCACACTTTTCGCAGCCCCATCTCCCACCCCCAAAAATATTGCCCCACTTTGAGAACTAGCTGGAGTGAGGCTCCTGCTCTGTATGCCCTCTTACCTTTTCCTCTTTCTCACTCCATGTGTGAGTCCCAGCCTAATTTACAATCCTGCCATCCAAACCCTACATAAAATACACAGATTGTTCATGTCTTCAGGAGCTTTTCCATAGTGACTCATTAATTATTTTTACAGCATTTTATGAGAAATATATTATAATTCCCTTTCCACAGATGAAAGAACTCAGACAGGAAAGGAACATGGCCAGTTTTGGGCCACAATACAGATCAGTAGTAGGCCCAGAACTCCTGGTTCTAAGCTTGTATTTTGTTCTTCCCAAAAGGAGAAAAGTAGACATATTCGCAGTTTCCATTGTATGCACTGGCAGTCATGAAAGCTATTCCAAAAAGCAGGACCAAAATGCTGCAGTGAGGGCACTCAACTAATGAAGAACACAGAGGTCACTTGTAAAATTATTAACTTACAGAATTTCTGGCATAGAAACAAATATAAACTTTCCAGGGTCTAGAGTTTAATCACTGATCACACTTTGAGTTTATGAAATCTGCTCTTATTTTATACACTTTTTTCTTCTACACAACATGATACGCGGCTTCCAGAAAAAGGCCTCCTTGCAGAAGGGCCTTTGACAAGTACCTGTTTTTTTATGTCAGAAGTCTGAAAATAACTTAAATTTGTCATGATTGATGAAATGTGTGTTTTAATTACTTTTAAAGTACATCTGGAATTTCTGAGTCACTGGTCTGTGGTACCATCTTGCAAAAAGTAGAAGTAACATGTGTGAGTAACCTTGCTTATATACTGAAAACTCAGGTCCTTCTATATAAGCAAGTTTCATCCTGCTTCATTAAAAACATGCAGAAATAATATGCAATATAAGAGGAGAGATTCAGGACAGTTGATTTTGCAGTCTGTCAGATATATCTCAAAGAAAGTTTTAGTGTATTTGTTCCCGAAAACCAGTTAAGAAATGATGTATCTAAAAGCACATTTGTTTTGTTTTGTTTTGTTTTTAATGTGATCAGTTATACAACTAAATTAAAGTATATGGAAATATTATTTGTATACTTTTTTCATCTCAATGTTTTATCTTTGTTATGATAACAAAAATATGTTCTGTCCCAGAGTGTATCAGTCATCTGCTTTTGATATTGTGCATTATAAATTATTGACACTTCTCTGTGGCAGAGATTGAAGAGTTTCTCTGTAAGAGTATCCAGAGGACCTGCTTACTCATTTGATCACTCCTGTGTTGGATCCACCTGGATCATGTTGTCTTAGACTCCTTGTCATAGTTTTCTTGTAAGTGACTAAAAGAGACAGAGATATATTTAAAGATAAGGTTGCACCTTTTTTCCATCAGAGACTATGATCTCTCCTAGTTAGGAGTATGAAAATGCTGAACATGAGAAAGGTTGTGTTTACAATACTTCTGACTGGAACTAGAAATGGAAATCCCAGAAGAACCAAGAGGAGTACGTCTTGGAAAAATTTCAGTCCAAAGGTGAAAATGAAAGAGCTTCAGGACTTTTTCTAAAAAGTTTCTGAGTGAGTAAATGAACTTTGTATATACTTACTCAAATGCCACATCCTGCAAGGTTAAAACTGGAAGATTTGAAACCAGGTTATAATCTTAAATCACATCAATGCCACCAACACAAGACAAATAACGTGATTTAAAATGCATATTTATCTGTTGTATGGCAATGTAGCTTCTCCAGATGTTGCATTTCAGTGTTGAGTTTTTGTCCGTGTTAGATTTTCAAAATGGATATTCAGAAGATCTCTAAACAGCTGTGCTCTCTCTAGACAGGAACCTTTTAATCCATCACAATTCAGTTTTGCTTGTTGTTGTTTGGTTTTGTTTGTTTTTTTTTTAATCCTAAACCATTTAAAATGAAGGCCACATTAGGCAAAAAAGATACTGTACCCCTCAGGTTGAGTAAATGATGCATAGCAGCCACCTTAGAAGAGGAGACTGTAGGCAGATGGATGGACTCTTACAAATATCTGCTAACAGAGCTCCTCTAAATTAAAGGTCAGAAAGCAAAGAGCAATCCAGAACATCAACTTGGTTGTGGATACTCCTCCCCAGAGGACATGTTTTTCAAGACTATGTGAAATCAGGTTGGCAGCTTATGAAAGATGTAATCTTGCTCCCACATGTCTCATGCAAAACCACAGGAAATAGCACTCATGTTCCTCACACCAGAAGTCAAGACACACATAATCAAATACCATATAGTCTCTTACTATAAAGTGTAGTCAGGAGGCTTTGGCTTATTGTCTGTAGTCAATATGTGTAAGCAAGCATGCATAATATTTTTTTTTAACCTATAAAAATTATTTTAATTGTCACCACCATGGAGGTGCTTTTATGATTCATCCCTCAAATAGCTTCTTTTCTGGTCACATTGTCCTTTCTGATGGCTAGCACATTAATTACAGTCATTCTGCATAGGTACGTAATGCCACAGTGGGATATGTAGTACTGCTTCACCTCCTATTGCCTACTTCTCTTTTTTTGATCACTTTACACTTCACTTACACCAGTATAAATGCACTAAAATGTAAAAGCAGAGTCTGGTCAGAACTAGTTCTCCAATGGGCAATTTACATTCTTACTTTTGCAACTGTTATATTTAGCAATTTTTAGAGAAAATAAGGAAAATGAAATTGTTGAATAAAAATGATTGAAGTCTTATTACAGCAAAAATCTAGATTATTGTATAGGGTTGATTTTTAGAATATGTACCCTTTTCAGATTCTAAAAATACATTTCTGTTTTAGACTTTTCTAAGGCATTTGGCAAGCACTGATAGAAGATTATAGTGAAATTTAATTTTAACATCAGAAAAGCTTAGTTTAGGTCAGAAGTGAAAACCTGTTTGAAGATTCCAGCCTCTGCTGTGAAGGGCAGACCTCAGGTCATGCAGACAGCAGGAATTAATTTCTGGCAATTTCTAGTAATAAGAATTTAGACAAGACAGGTTATTGTAAACTACTAATTACGTTACAAAGCCAAAGTCTGAGGTCCAGTTTAGTTATTGCATTACAGTTTTTCATGCTACCTGTCCAGCTAACACCACTTCTAACAGGTAATATGCATCTTTTACAATCAATGTTATTTTAGGTATCATCATAATCTCTCCAGATTATGATTATCATTATTTCTGTATCCAGAAATCTAAACCTCTTGCTATAGTTCCATAACTACTTGATGAAAGGCTCTACATGTTCAGATCATAATTCTTCCTATCAATCACTTTTTGCACCATTCTCCTTTCTCAGGACTCCATATGCCCTCATTGGAAATCTGAGGGCTCCTAAAGGGAAAAGGTAAAGAGGAAGATATTGGGACAAAATGTGAGATATAACTTCCTCTCATCCATCCATAGATATTGAGAAAAATGTGAATACCAGATGACAGCCATTGTCTAGGGAAGCTTTGGGAATTAATGTGGATGTAGCAGCTTTGCCAAAGTATGGAATGAGATACCAAGAACAGAAAGCACAGGTCAACACATAAGATCTATCTTCACACAAATAGTTTTGAACTCTGGAATCCAGCAGGTCTGAGAGTTGACTCTACAGTCTGTTCTGCCACAAAGTAGAGAAAGGGTATGACTCACTGTCCTGGGTTCAGCAGTAGCAGTCATGTTTCTCCTCCTTGGTAGCTGGTGCAGTGCAGTGTTTTGACTTTCGGCTCGGGAACAGAGCTGATAGAGATGTTTTGGTTTGACCAAGGACTTTGTGAGCCTCATGCTCTGCCAGGGAGGAGAGGAAGCCAGGAGGAAGCAGAGACAGGACACCTGACCCAAACTGACCAAAGAGGTATTCCATACCACAGCACGTCATGCCCAGGAGGTAACTGGGAGTTAGCCGGAAGGGCTGGGGGACTGCAGGGTTGGAGGAGGTATCGGTCAGAGCTTGGTCGGGCTTGGGGGGCGAGTTATCGGTCAGCGGGTGGTGAGGTGTTGTATTCTCTTCCCTTGTTATTTCCTTTATCATTATTATCATTGGTGGTAGCAGTAGTGATTTGTGTTATACCTTAGTTACTAAACTGTTCTTATCTCAACCCGTGGGAGTTGCATTCTTTTGATTCTCCTCTCCGTCCCTCCGAGAGCAGGGGGAGGGCAAGAAAGGGGGGGAAGTGAGCGAACGAATTACCTGACTGGGTTTAAACCACGACACTCACCTTCACTGGAACGAATCAGGAGCCATTTCTATATGGAAATCCTTTGGGAAATATTGTCCCTTTAGCCCATTCCCTGGGGTTTTCACTGCTAGAGGGGACAAACAGGCCCAGATATATTGCGTAAAGATTATCCGCTTAATGGCATTTGAACAATTACTGATATCTCTCTTCCTGCACTTGTTCTAAACAGACAAATGTATCTGCTTCTCACTTCTGCATAAATGGGTGTCCCTTTTCAGTTTGTTAATGCTTAACCTTCAAAATCAGATTTTCCTTATAAAATAAAAGGGACATATGTTTGATGGAGGAAAATGCAACTAACTTAATATCAGCAGTAGATAAACAAATCCTTAAAGGGCTGCTGGCTATTGATTTACTTTCTGAGCTGATTTCTCTGGATCAGAAACTCACTCCCACGCTTGGTGGGGAATACATATTTTAACCCTAGGGTTTGATCTACACTAGGGAAATTTCACCCAAATTGACAGTGGTTTTAGAAGTGATTTGCCAACACAGTTTTAAAAGTAATTGCAATTGTTTAGGATTCACTGTCTTGGAATCAAGTAAGAACAGTTTGGATTATTTGGTGCTTCCAGACTTTAGCTGGCTTTTAAGCAAGAATTCAAGAGCCCATCTTAAGAAGTAACGACACTCCCAGGAGCTCTGAGTGGCAATGAGCCTCTGAGTTCACAGTTTTCTGCGTTAGTCCCAGTGTTCCTTGGATTTTTATTATATTTCACTGAATGAAAAGGGGCTTTTTTGAGACATGCTGCTCTTAGGCACCACAACCATGCAACATTTGATAGCAACAGATTTCAAGTGTTTTAACATAGTCCAGGTATTTATGAATTTGTGTTCCAATAGATAACTCCAACCAGTAATAACGTTAAAAATGCACAGGCTGTCAGACTTCTTCGATAATAGTGTCAATATTATTGACAATAGTATGGTTCTGCATTAGGTCTTCAACTAAATTTCTGTTTGAAGTATAACATCTGTTAACATGTAAGCTTGAAACTTGAACCTTCTTTTGGTGGATATTTTTATAATATGCGCTGCATCATTTTATAGCACCAAGGATGACTCCATGCCATGATCAAACAATTGTTATTTTAAAAAAGTCTTTTATTGTAAACTCAGAGGATTTGTGATCTTAACAGCTTCTTTATAAAGAAATCAGGGGGAAAAAAAAGGAAAGGAAAGGCCTTCTGTACTTTCTGTAGTATGAAAAGGACAGTCTTACATGTTTGCTGTAACTATCCTGAAAACACTTATGTAACTGCATTTTGATGCAGAGAGATGCAAGGTTTCTATTAAATAAGAGCTGTATTTCCTGGAGAGGAGCCCCTTTTAATAGAAAAAAGAAAAAAAAAGTTTGTAGAGCAGGCATTTAGCTCTGCTTTCTCCAGTAGATGTCACTTGCAGTACATAATTCATGTAAAGAAGTCAGAATATATAGAAATGCATTGCTTTCCTTAAAATATGCAATACAAATTAAAAAGCAATTTTAGTGCCCTGTGTATGTAGTAAGTTTGGCATTTGGTTTATTTTAACAGATGGCATTGAAATAACAAAAGGTAAAGCATTTTTGTTTCCAACTGATCAGTGAGGATTGTGTCTCTGTCTCTTATTTGAAATAACAGAAGGAGACAAATTTACTTGTTGAAACATGTGAAGTCTGTGTCACACATGATCTAATATTATATTGACAACTAGGATTTGGCAATTATTAAATTTATTTTAAAGATAAAATATATTACACAAGTATTTTTTATTTCAGAAGTATTAGCATTTTGAATGAAATTTAGTAGGGAAAAATTATAGGACCCCATCAGCAGAGCTATTTTCTTGTATCAACGAAAGAGAATTTGTGGGTATGTGAAGTATGTAAGGGAAGCTGTCTTGCATTATAATTGATTAGAAATGTAAGTGATGTTCTAGGATCTTCCTTTATGACTTCTATTATTTTGTAATCTATTTCTTTTCCTATAATGATAGTGTAACAACACTGTCTTCAGTCAAATCCCTATGGACTTATATACACGCAAAAACCTTGTCTTTGGGCCTTCAGTGCGTCAGGGATATACTGTGACTCCATGATCTCAAGGTCACTGATGATGGTGAATTATCTGCACGGATTCACATTTTATAGCTTAGACCATTTTCCTTGTCTCCAACTGACATGTCAGCTAAGAATCTACATTATAGGATTTAGGCACTAGTGGTTCATTTGCTGGGTGATTACAGTGTTTGATGTCTCTGCTTGGAGGCAACCCTTCTCTGCTCACCTTAGCAATCCTTCCTTTCATCAGGTACAAGATTGTTAGAGCTGCTGTATTAATTTCCATTCCACTCTCTATTGCATGGATGAGGTGACTAGGAGACCAGTTTTGGACTTTGGGTCTCTTTTTCCTTCCTGGATTCTGATCAAAGACCCATAGGAAAATATCAACGCAGGTTAGTTTAGAGAAGGGGATAAAAAGTAGTTATGCTGTCTTCTCACCTTGTTACCAGCTCATTCCCTTATCTCCCGCTGGTAACCACACAAACAAAATTTTGAAAATTTTCAGAAGGAATGTCTACCCAAGTAAGCAGGAACCACAGAGATATGGACATGAGCCCCCTACTATACCTGCCCCCTACTATACCTTTGCTCTCTCCCTCAAGGGATTTTAATAATTCAGATGTGGATAAACCATGTCCTGCTCAGGAGAGAGTTTGAGGAACCTGCCTTGGGAAAGTAGTGGTGGTCTTTAAAGCTTTGTCCCTTATCCCCTAAGAAACCTGGTGTATACTGTAAATGGAAGGAGTAAAAGCCTAAAATTTCAATAGAAATATATATTTCCCCAAAAGGAGAGGTGAAGTTGAAGGTGAAATACTGCATACGAAAATCAAAAACCAGCTACTGCAAGGAGGAGAGGGAGAGGGAGAGGGAGAGGGAGAGGGAGAGAAGAGGAGAGGAGAGGAGAGAGGAGAGGAGAGAGGAGAGGAGAGGAGAGAGAGGAGAGGAGAGGAGAGGAGAGGAGAGGAGAGGAGAGGAGAGGAGAGGAGAGGAGAGGAGAGGAGAGGAGAGGAGAGGAGAGGAGAGGAGAGGAGAGGAGAGGAGAGGAGAGGAGAGGAGAGGAGAACTCTGGGAATTTAGTAGAAATAATAATCCTGATAAAATTAATCAGGGCACTTTCTGGGAACTGAAGACACTCATGCACTTTGGCTGCATTAATTTTTGCTCATTTTTTTCTATGTCCTTTGAGAAAAAATTAATTTGCCAGAAAATGAAACTAACCCAACCCTTTAAAATTTTGACCTAGCACAGGCTGTTGGTATTCTTCTGCCAAACTGAAGAATGATCTGTAATGCCATTTACCTATTTTCATAAGTAATGCAATAGCTACTCTGAGCTGAGCCCATCCAGGTGAGTCACTTTTTTTTTTTAAGCAGCGTTCATATTCCATGGTGAAGGGTGCAGTGTAAGTCTAAAAAGCATAGAAGAGTTTTGGTATTTATTTCCTCTGTTTCTAGGCACACACTTGCAGTTTTGAGAATTTCTAATGTAAAGAGATGGTAATTTCTCATTTAAATGAAAACTATATGCTTTACTGAAGTGCAAGACATTATAAACAGGCAATCTAAAGGTAAAGATTACAAAGTCGATGTAGGGGCATGTATTGGTACCTAATCAGAGGATCTCATGTTCTCCTAGGAATTCTGTGTTATGGCAGCATAAAACTAGGTATTGTGAGCTTCATTTTATAGATATGGAGGGAGGCATATAATTCACCTCTGATAAACCTGTGCAGTTACAGTGACAGAGCCAGAAGGAAATCTAAGACTGTTGATTTCAAAATCTCTGCTATGCCCATGAGGTAACTTTCCCTTTTGCTCTTCCTAAAGGGAGATTCATTTCTCTCTTCACAGATTCTGAAGGTCAGAGGGAATATCCCTGAAATGGTAATCTGGCCTTTTACAATCCTAAATGACTGTTTCTAACTTATCTATTGTTTATTCATGCTGAGGAATAAGCAGATTTAAAGAATTTATAGCAGAAAGCTCTCTGAATTTAAACATGGCACACACAAGTATCTTTCGATATTGTGATGGCATGAGAGACACATCAGCTTCTGACAAGCTCATCTAGGGGATTGGGGAGGACATGAGGTTATCCCTTTTCTAAGTTATTCGACATCTGGGTTTCTCCTTCTACAATGTTTTGACACAAGTTAATTGCCAGCTTCATTCATGTGAGTGGATGCTTTTAAAGGCAGCACTGCAAGAATTCGTGTACTTCTTAAAGAAGCAGAGTACCCCATACCATTTCCAAAACGATATCCCTGCTTGGTTTTGCTGTCAGTGTTGGTAAATGTATATATTTAGCTTCACTTGACCCAGTGAAGCTTCATCTGTCATGCCAGAGAGTAAGGACATCTCTCTGGATGTAAAGGACATTGAAGAAAGAGAATCGGCTAGTATTTAAAGTGAGTATTAAGTAATAATAATGTAAACCCGTAAGAAAAACAAAGGGATTAATTTTAAAGAGGCAGATTACTTCTGGCAGTTTTGCCTTTTGGTTCTGTGTTGTCATCAACATTTTAAACCATTCAATTTCAAATATCCTCAGAATTCACAAATAAGACAGGAAATCCAATACTTTATTGATGCTTACAGCCAGAAAAACGAAGAAGCTCTGATTTAAATGGTCAGGCTGGCTATCCTTCAAGCTATCATTCTTTTAAATCCCCATGCTCCAGCAGTTTGCTCTGAGACTTGCAACTCATCTGATTCCCACTTCTGAGAACTAAATTCTCTGAAACAAGTAGATAACCTCCACTGGTTATGATTTTATGACATTACTTTAATTAGCAGGTCATCCTTCTACTTGAGACAAGTCAAGTCAGTATTCTATTTTACAGTATTGCTGTTCAGGTACTATTGACAACTGATTTTTTTTTCATACTAAGCAACACAGAGATTGGATACTCAAAGGAAGTAACTATAATTCTCTTGGGGGAAAAATTAAAAATGATGTCTGGTCGCTTTAGACATGGCAGGTCTCCAAGTACATGCTGAATTGCAAAAATATAACACATTTGAAAAGAATATTTATGTGTCCTTTCTTCACTACATGTGCGGTATTTTTCTCCCACGTCACAAAAACTGTAACCACAATTTACAAGTATATGCACAATCAAATTGCTATTGATTTAGCAATGACTTTCTTTGATGTCCCTTGCCTTAACCTCATTTATAAAGCTGTTTTGCATTATTTCAAACTGTCAATGATTTGTGCCTCATGAATATTCAAATCTAATTTGCACTTACCTTTTTGGCATGCATGCTTACTTGTAATATGTCTCATTTGCCCTTTGTTTTGTGTTTATTTGCAGATTGTTTAGTGAAGTAAACTCTGTTTTTAAAGTAATAGCATCTAGTTAAAAGAAGTTGTGCAATTCTCACCTTACTACAGTTTTATATCACTGTAATTCCATTAACTTCACTAGTTTCTCCTGCTTAAGCAAAGAGAATGAGGTCCATGAACTCCTTCTGTTCTCTGTTCCTGAATTTGCATCAACATCACTTCGCATGTTTATTGGAATAGCAATGTTTTTATTTAATATTCCGTTCAGAAAGAAATATCAAGACTAAGCCCTCTCATCCTAATGTTTCAAGCTTTAGGACAGTTCAGATCTTCAAATCCAACTAATGATTTAGAATTAATTCCTCTGACTTATAAGAGTTCACTGATAACACTTCATTAACAAAGGAAAAAAAAACTTCATTTGACTTATTTTTGTGGCTATGATAAATCCAGTAGAATAAATCCTCAAATTAAGAATACTTATATAATAGTATGCCCTTCCCCAGCAAACAAAATAATCCATCTACAAGTATAATAATTGCAGCACAGGGAGTCTGAAATCCCATTCTTTGCAAGCTTGCTAATCTAAAATAAATAAATAAGAAGTCTGTTGAACTGTGAGGTGCCCAAGGAAAGCAGGATCAAGGTCTTTCTTTGCATTGTTTTTTCCCTTGCATGGAAGATTATGTAATGAAAGCAATGCCTCTCCCAAATACTAAGAATTGTGCTAGATGTTTATTTCAGGAACAAACAGTTACCAGGAACATATTGGCTGCCGACAGGACCTTCTTCAATAAATGAAGTCTGGAAACAACAGTAAAAAAAAAATGCGCTTATGATCTTACTTGAGTATCAAAAGCCATTTGCCAGGGGAAGTGATCTGAAGTTAAACCAGTGGGGAGAAGAAAGGCAATTGATGATTTTCTGTGGTGTTTGATAGCTGAAATTAACCTAGAGTGACAAAACCAGTTATGTTCTTGGGTTCATACTGCAACCCTATTTACAAGGCAGCTCTAGGGGGTTCAGATGGCTCATGTTTTGATCATGTTTATGATCATATACGTGAACATTAAAGGAAGCAGGATTTTTCTTTGAACAAGTATTAGGTGAATACATTTCCTTTATGGATTGAATTCTGCTCATTCGGAGCCAGAATGAGGCTTTGGATGAATACCTGTACAAAACAAAAGCATGCTGGCACAGACACAGATATTTCTCGGGCACTTTTATTATTCATTTAGTCTCCTGTTTAAAAGTCTTCAACCAGCCTGTTGGGAAATAGAGCAAGTGTGATAAGTGACCATTGACACTTCAAGAGTAATGAAATGAAAAGCCCAGCTGAACATATTGTGAATGATTCTTAGGCTGGAAACTGTTTGCCTAAGCTATTCTTGGTGAATATTTTGAAGTAAAGAGAGCTCTACCTCTGAGGACCAATTGCACTGCCCAGATCTGATGTGGGGTTCCCAACTGGGAATAAGAGATCCAAGCCCAGAAAATATGGCTGCGTTCATCCAAGAGTTCATTTCAAATGAACAGTTTTTTCAGCTCTTCCATAAAAGAGAAAAATATTGCAAATGTTTATTTTTAGCTTTGCACATGAATAATAGAAATAAAATGGTACAAGTATTTAATGTGAAAAAAAAATTTAAAAGTATCTCATATATACATTAATAATTATATATTAGTAGGTTAGTAATTCCAGGACCATGTTTTTAAATGGCATGTCTCAGCTGTTGTGAAGTCCAAGGTAAAGTCATGTGCCCTCATGCACCCAAGAAATAGTGTTATCCAGTATGACACATGCCTAGATATGTCTTACTGTGATCGTAATACAGCCTCAAGGTAAGAGTACAAGACAATGACTTGTGTGTTATTTTTTCAATGCTGTTTATGTTTATCTCCTAAAAAAAAAAAAAAAAAAAAAAAAAAAGCTTCTCCTAGAGCTATTTATCTCATTGATCAATAGAACTATTAGTGATGGTTTATAAATGCATGAGGCGTTTTAAATTTAGCATGTACTTTAAAAAAGAAATCTATTAGAAGAGTAACTTGATCATGTTTCATTACTGAAAAGCCTGTTCATTTTGAAAAACACTTTTGAAAAAGCAGAATGTACCACCATGACATGAGAGATACTTAAAGTGTCAAAAAAAACCCATAGCTGTGAATCACAAAAGTATGAATTAAAGAACTAATGTTTTCTTGTGCTGAGAGCTTACTGCAAGGGTTGTGACTGCTCACAATTACTATCAGTAGGACCTGGAAATCTGTCTACTTCGCACAGGCAGACTTGGCATCCTGCAAAACTACCCTGCAGAATCCCACCCTGTGTCCTTAGCTCACATTCTCCTTCAGTCAAATGGGACCTTGGGACAGAGATTTGGGCTTGAAGATGTTGAAGGCTGTCAGCATATAAAACATTGTTAACAGAGATTCACAGCACTGAGCTGTTTTTCTATGAACTTTTGGTCCCCCTAATAGATGAGGCCTATAGACCCTGGCAGCCTTTCTTATGAGCAAGGATTAAAACTGGTAGCATCTCAGGGTCTAGAGTTTTGGACCTACTTTGTTACGCAGCGTCAGGATATAGGACAATTTCCTTTCTAATGTACCAACATTACAGTCAGTGGTGCTACAGCACAGATGAGATTTGCTGTTTGAGTTTATTGGCTAACTGTGATGGGAAAAACATGGTGAGTGGAAATATGTAAACACAGTAAGACAGTTAGATATACAATTTAGACCCAGGGTTTGTTGTTTAGAATTCAGAGCAGCCTCTGCCCTTTAACACCATTACCAGGGAGAATATACCATCTAATTCACCATGAATGCAGATACCCAGATTTTTTTATTCTAACATGGAAAACCTGGTGATGTCCAAGAACATGTTATGACTAGTGTTGTCCCTCTGCTTCCTCTTCATCAGTCCTGTAGGAACCATTTTCTCCCTTGAGAAACAGCTCTTCTCTGCAATGCTACTGTGAATCATCCTGTTCAACCTACCAAGACCCAAATGGAATAAGATTTTCAAAATTATGAACAACAGAGAGAGAAAAATAAAGTGAGAATAATCATGGAGGATTCACCTTCATACAGTAATACATATCAAGTAATGTATTTTCCCTGACTTACGTTATACCCGAGTCTCATTGCCTTGCATTAGTGAGGTAATTAATTTAGCAGGAGAGATGAAAGGAGCCCAAGAGATGACAGCAGGCATGTGTGAGAAAGAAGGCAAGTGTAGGTCTGCAATGGTGGGCAGTGGAAAAGTGTTTTCAACATGCATTTTGTAAATCTTATAACAGTGTAGAGGAATGCATATATAGGAGAAGGAGATGTGGTGCCTTTTCTAATCCTTCATCCATGATTGTGTCCTGCAAAGTCCTGCAGTCCAAGGCAACATGTTTAGTTTTCTTGTGTAGCTTAGATCACTTACAGTGAGGGGTTAAACTAAGAAAAACCTAAATTAATATGTATCCTGCTTGGGTAGGAAAATATATATATATTTCATATGTATATATACACACACATATATATATATGTACTTCTTTTTAGACCTAAGGCTACTTAGGGGAAATGCTTTATCCAAGGGCTGTTCTGGGAGCTGGGAGTGCTGTACTAAACCTTTGGGGCAAACGTTTGCATTGAATTGTTGAAAGAATCTGAGATTGGCAACGCCACCCTACCCTTGGCTAATGAGACTTCCCCGAGAGAATATCAAGTGCAATTACCTTTCAGGGAATAACAACATACCAAAGAACCATGGACCCGGCAGAGAAAAACGAAACACATATTCGTAGGTAGAAACCGCTATGAATCAGCATTAATTATCCAATAGAGGGAACAGGGTTGCAATAAGTCTCTGTTCCTGACTCACACCATAGATCACACCAAATGTGAGCTACTTATAGAAAAAACATTTGCAAAGTTCAGCTTCAACCCCTTCCCCTCCCGTGTACACTGCTGCACTCGAGTGGTGCGGGGGGAGGGGGGGGGGGGGGGGGGGGGCAAGTTTCCCGACCCTCAGTTTGGAGGCGGCTGGGAGAGGTGAAAAAGGGGCTGGTGGGCGTGAGGGAATCGTGGACCTCAATCAGCGTGACAGTTACTCTAACGCCAAGACTCATTCAAGGTCTCCCCGTGTGCCGGTGCGGCATCGGACACAGCTCTTCCCCACAAGCCTTTAGGGAGGCGGCCTCCGCCTTCAGAGCAGGGGGAACTTCGTTCCCCCACGTCCGCTTGCCCCGGCAAATGCAGAAAGGGGGAACAGTTCCTGGCTCTCGGGCTCTTGCTGCACATTCCCAGGATGGAGACCAGGAGGGCCGGGAAGTGGGGGAAGTGGGAAAACCTCATATTTTGCGCCCAGCGATTGGAAAGTGCATGTCCAGCTCTGGAGAGATGCGAAGGGCTGCCGGCCGGCGCCGCGCCTCCTCAAGCCTGCGCCTTCGTGCTGAGGCGCATCCTCCCGTGGGGGCAGTGCCTATGCACGGAGCCTCCACGGCGGCGGAGCGGGGCGGGAGGCGCAGTCCCCAGGAGATCCCGGTCGCTGCTGCCCTGCGAGGCCCGGGGAGGCTCCCCGGGGAGCCGGGAAAGCCCGCCTCAAACTCTTCGGACGTGAAAACGGCGCGGAGAAGAGCTTGCTGCTTTGCTGAAACGAGGCACACAGATATTGAGTTTGTCAGGGATCATAAAACGTGAATTGATTATTCAAACAACCATTGATTATAAAAGAATGCTTACTGCAGCGATGGGAAAGGTTAAAAGGAAATTGACCCTCTGCGTACGTGACATAAAGTCATTAGGTAAATGAGATATTCCTGCAGGGTGTAATCAAGGTCATGTTAATTTTATTTGCGGTATTCAGCTCAAATCTAGAGCTTCGTTTGGGGCGGCAAATTGTTCCCGAGGGAGCCGAACCACCAGGTAGACCCCAGGTGCCGCAAGAAAAGGTAAATACATGCCAAGGAGCCCAGCGTATTCCTCCCGAAGCCCCGTGCCTGCGGCGGGCCCGAGCCCCAGCCCGTCTGCGGCGGCAGGAACGCTTGCCTTACCGGTGCCCGCAGAGAGGCGCAAAGAGGCGCGGAGCGACCGGCAGAATCAAGCCTCCCCGGAGAGGTGTTCTCACCTCTCTGAGACTGGGTTGCCTCCTCTGAGCCGGAGGAGAGCCAGAAGTGCCGGCGATGTCAAGGACCCTCGCCTCTCCCGGGTAGGATGAGAACGTGTAAAAAAATAGATTTATTTATGCACATATTTATCCCCTCTAATTATAGAAATTAATCCTCTTACTTATGACTAAAAGGTAACGTCTAAGGCGTCCCTTTGATGTTTAACAGCATCATTTGTGGCTAACATTCCAACTGATTAAGGAGTAATTGTTGTTAAATGCTTTACAAGTGGATAGTGTTTAATTGAGAGGCATTCATAATTTTACGGCTTACCACAAAATGAAACGTAATTAAAAACGCAGGAATTTCCAACTGATTTTATTCCAATTATGTTTATTGTTCAGACTAATTACTGCACGAGATGGGGTACTTTCCCCATCTCTCAGTGGCACACATCTCCCAGATACACCCTTGCAGGTTTTTCTTTTCCAGGTACAGGCTGGGAACCGCTTTCTGCAGCCTCCTCTATCCCTCAACCTTCTCTCCCCCCCCCCCCCCCCCCCCCCCCCCCAATTAAATGCTCCAGCCTTTTCTTCTCTCCTCCATGCAACACCTTGGGATGTGAGAAAGTGATGGCAGCTCTCTTCCCTCAGAGCTCGAAGTAACTGTAGAAGGGCTGATGAATTTCTTGAAGAAACACTTGCCACACACTGAGGAAACCATCTCCTAGCAGGATTTTACAAACCAAAGTAAACAAAGCACCCCAGGGGCGATTTCCTCCTTTTGCGCAGCTTACTTCTCAATTTACCTCAGAAGGGTTCACAAATACACACACACGAATTACAACAGAAATCATACTTGGTCTGGGGAAGATATTCTGCATGGAAAGAACCAAAGAAATTCGAAGGATTTAAAGGAAGGGACGGTCATGAAAATACCTGCCGGGTGCGCTGTCATTCCCCAAACAGACCTCTCCTTTCCTGTGAACTCAGAAATCTCTTCAACATCTCTTTAAACACACATATCCCTTGGGGAAAGGAAAAAAAAAAAGGAAGGAAGGAAGAAGACAGCCCCTCCCCACACACACACACACCTCAGGTCCACCTTACCAACGCCTTTAAAATACCCTCATCCTCCCGACAGGGGTGGGGAGTAAAGTTACTTTTCCAATTTCACTGTTTGCTCGATGGGAGAGTGTTTAGAGTGTAAATGGATTTATTTATTCCTCAGTTTTTCTATCCTTCAAATGAGGTCTTGGAGAAAATTAGAGAGGTGCCTAAGCCCAGCTAATAACAAATCAGCGCTTATAGTTAAAGCGAATAATCAGACCCTGATAAAATGGGAGCCGGGGGGGGGGGGTGTCACATCAAATGATCAATACTGCGTCCAATTTGCTTTTTCCTTTGGGCTTAAACCCGTTAAGAAAGGATCACACACACGTTTACTGCTGCTTTTGTCTCCTTTCTAGAGGGACGAAGCTCCACGTGTGCGCTGCGGCTCTCTGGGAGGGTTCCGCACTCACAGGTGTGCTGGGGTTCGGCTGTCTCCCCGCACGGGTCCTCAATCCTCCCGAAGGGTTTCATCTAGGTGTGAGGGTATGAAAAGTGTTTAAATCCTACTGAGGAAATAAAGGGGGGAGGGACGGGGGAGGGAGGGAATTCCCTCTTATGGCAGGTTAGAACTAGCCCAAGCTTTCCAAAGGGAGGTTTAAGTTGGACTTAATGGAGCAATATCTCCCTTTTTCTTTTCTTTTCTTTCTTCTATTTCTGTTTTGTTTTTTTTTTCTTCAGGCATGAGTCCTGAATCCTTTCATTAAACTGACATAGATTTTCAGAGATGGAGAAAAGGAGGGGTATCTGGGGTGGACATTTTATGTAAATGAGCAAATCCGAAATGTATTACAAATCCACTGTAATAAAACTGACAGTTTTGACAGTATTGACAACATAAATATATGTTGGAACACAGCACTTTCAGACACTTAACCGATGAAGCAATAAAAAGATTTGACTACAATATTTCAAATAATCGACATTGATGTTTTGATACATCATTTTTATACCTCGAATCGATCTATCACTCTGTGACCGGTCAATTTTAAGTAAAAATCTGCGGCAATTATTTATGCTATTGCCAATGACGACCTAATAACTGTTTTCAATTAATTACAGCAAAACTAAGCATTATGAGGACTAACCGGCCGCATATTCTATTGTGCGGTCCTTTGCATTTCTTGTACGGAGAGCAAACACATATATGGATATGGCATTCTCTTTGTGGGATCAAAAGAAAGACGTACAAAGGCGATCACAATCTTGGGGGGGGGGGGGGAACAAAAAAAAAAACACCACCCAAACATAAAAAAAACCTTTCTTTCGGAAACACACCGCCAGCTCCCATCACGTCTCACGTCCTTCTAGGAGACAAGCTGTAATATTTTGTCAGCTCTTTCTCCGTGCAATACCAAACGGGGCTCCTTAGATTTTATTTATTTTTTTTTTCTTCCCTTTGGGCTGCGTGCTAAATCCCACTTCAAACAATGGGCCGAGCAGCTCTTTGGGGAAAAAATCGGGGGAAAAAAAAACAAAAAAGAGGGAGACTCCTACTTGGAGTGCTCGCCCGTGTGTTGTGAGGGTCTCCGTATCATTTCAAAAGGAGGTAGGAGGATATTGTTCTCTCCGGACCAAGAATTCCTGCGTAAAAAGGAGAGCTCTCCTCTTCTGGAGTTTTATAGGCAGCTGGAGAACAAAAGGGAATATTTTGAGTGTGCAAGAACAGAGCTCTGAGAGGAGTTTGGAGCCTTCGTGGATGGTCTGATACCACACTAAAGCGATTTACTTTGCTCTAACTGTCCTTTTTGTTAGGATGTCACATTGGAAAGATGGATTTTGTTAATGCTTTGGGCTTCTTCCAGCAAATGCAAACTAGGTTTTTAGCTGCCCCAGTTGAAGCAGCCACATAGCGTTAGTGGGGAGCCCTGGCAGGTATTTTACTCTCCCTCGTTTATTATGGAAACAGGCGCGTTGGCTGTTTATGGGCTTCACTTCTACAAACCTCCAAGCCTAAGACATAATAAAAAAAAAGCCGCGTTCTGGTCTGGTATCAGCTCTTCACGCGCACCAGCGTGAGATAACTCGGCCCAAGGCGAAGGGGTCCCTCTGTTCCCTTTCTCGCCGCGGCCCCGCAGCCCGCTCGCTCGATGGGATGCGGGGAGGGGGCAGCGCCCGGAGCCCCGCGGGAGGCTGAGAAGCAAAGCGTTCCACAGTGCTCCGCACTGATCAGCACCGCTCCGCACCCCCTCTGCCGCGCGGGGGCCGGGGCCTTGCGCGGCAGCGGGATGGTGCTGGAGGCCCGCCAGGTAGCGCTAGAGGGCTGCCGGTGGCACCGCCGCATCCCGCCGGGAACCCGGCAGCGGCGGTCTGAGCTCCGCACCCAGAGGGGACACGGCGGGGCAGGGGCAGGTGGACCGCGCATCGCTCCTGCTTCGTGGGGGAGTTGAGGACAGTTCTTTTTTTTCTTTAAAAGAAGAGGGAAGGGTGGAAGAAAGACAGTTAAAAAGGAAGTTAGCAGGTAAATCCATGAATCTCCTCCTAATCCAGCTCCCGAAGACCTCAGTCACACCGCAGTCGAGGTCAAGAAAAGTTCACCGTGATGGGCTACCACGGACTTTACGGACTGAATTGAAAGATTTTAGAAAAATTATAGATGAATGAAAAGCGACGTACACTATCAGGGGGGGGGGGGGGGGCGGTTGTTTAGCGGACCGAGGCGGATGCAGACCTAACCCAGCGACCTGCACAACCGAGACTGCGGGATTGCCCTGGGGCACCCGAGATGGCACCTCAGAAGTCCTGAAGTCGAGAACTCAACTTGGTTAAAACGCATAAAAAGTGACTCAAGTTGTAAGAACCAAGCGTAAAGGCAGAGGAAAGTGGGGTAAAGAACGAATTTGGGGGTAGGACTTTGAACCCTGGCATAATCCTAATTGCAGAAAGGCAAAGGTACTGTTTACACCTCACACTTCGCCCTGCGAGCAAAACAAGAAGGAAAATCCCCGTGGATTTTACTACGGGGTCACGGTGATGTAATCCCGCAGCCACATTTTAAAAGGCAAATTACTTTCTTCAGTAAATGACACGTTTCCTAGAACGATAGTTCACGATGAAACGCCGGTTCAAATATGTACAATTTGTCGTCCCGTTCGGCGATATCCTTAGCCCGTCCACGGGGAGCTTGGCCAGCAAACGTAGCCCCTGTGTTTACGAACACAATGCATTCCCCCCGAAATGCTTGAACTCAGCGCACAAACAAACAAACATTGAATAAAGTTACAAACAAGATTAAGGTTCAAGTTATTTGTCCCTGTAGCAAGGCGTCAATTGTTCTAACAGATGTAGGGGCGCTAAGAGGATTTAAACCACGCGAATTTAATAAACCAGATTAGCAATAGGTGCTTTCCACAAATGCTAGGAACCGTAAAGTACATCTAGCCTAAATCGCCCGAAAGACCGGAGCATCACCTACAAGGAGTGCAGAAAATTTTCGAAGGGGGCCAACAGGATTTCCTGCGAGCATGGCTTGTTCCTCACTCCCCACCCTACCCACAACCCCCCCGGAAAAAAAAAAAAAAAAAACAAAAAACACACGAAACTTTCTATTTGCACTAAATTTTGCACTAGGTACAGACGCGCGTACCAAACGGCGGTCCAAGGTCCCCGGCGGCATATATTCCTGAAATCTGAAATATTACCTGTTGTGCCATCCGCTTTTGCAAGGATGTGGAAAAAGAGAGGGAGGGAGAGAGGGAGTCACGTCTCAAAGCCAGCAAAGGACTAAGATGCCACACTTCGGAAAGGCTGATTGAAAACAGACTCTTCTTAAGTTTTAGAGGATTTTCTCTCTCCCTCCCTCCAAGGGCTAAGAAGCCGATTTAGGAGTTTGAAGGGAATAGGTTTCAGCATCCATATTTGTTCTGGTGCACTTGTAAAATGCGATTTGAAGAGGATCTTTAGCCCTCTGATTGTCTTTGTATTGTTTTTCTTGAAACGGATCTTTTGCCCTTAATGAATCCCCACACAGCTGGACAGCTCCTGCTCGGACACTGAGAGCGCTAACCCCAAACTGACCCCAATTTGACACCACAAGATGAAATTTTACCGCCTGTTAAAACCATTTCCAGCCTCGGCAAAAGGAGCTGGCTGTTGACTGAGATGCACTTCCATACCGGACACCTCATTTCTCTTTGGACTTTGAGCTTATCTTAAAAAAAAACCAAAACGGGAGGGGAAAGGCAAAAAAAAAGCCCAAGCACACACACAAGAGACCCCACCGACTCGTCTACAGCACTCTTCCTGGAAACAGCCTTCGCTGTGAAATTGATGCACGAGGAATGGAAAATAGCCGATTTAATTTTCTCGATTTACTGTTTTAAAAGAAGTTTATCACCCGGCTGGGGGAAAAGGGAAAAAAAGTAAATAAAAAATGACCTAAGACTGTAGTAGCCCGCACCCCCTGCACGCACGTATCCCATTTTCCTCCGAGTTCCCAACAAGCATCTTTGTTAATAGCTGAGCACTTTCACTTAAGGGCGCTAAATTGAGATTCCTTTTTAATGGCTAAACTGTAGCTCTTTATAAACCATGTTCTCTGTGTGCTTTAATCCACTGGGATAGTGAAGAAGAAAAAAGCTCCAACTCTTTTCACGGGGAGAAAAAAAAAAAAAAAGGGACACAGGAGGAACATGAAAGCCCTTTATTTACCGTATGAAATTACACTTTTCTACAAGTTAAAATAATTTTTTAAAGTTGGTCTCTGTCCCAGATTACACACATGCACAGCAGGGCGAGCCAGCGCAGGGGGTTAATTAGTTTAGGAGGAAAAAGAAAGAAATATAAAAAAAACCAAAACAAAACAAAAAAAGAAACAAGTGAAAGGAGCAGCACTGAACACTGCAAAAATCTTTGGCTGCTTCTTTTGCAGCTTTGATTTTAGATTGCTTTCTAACAATTTCTCAGTCAAGAGAACCGAGATCCACAGAGACTTTGACGAGAATCATGAAATAAACAAAAATCAGGTCTAAGATTATATCCTAAACAAGAAAGCTTTTTTTTTTTTTTTCCTATGGGAGTCAAGTAATCTAAAAACTTCTTTTTGAAAGGAAAACTGATGAACTTCTCCCACAGCTTGAGGTCTGAATAAATACATGGAGCCTTCAGTGGAGCTAGATTACTTTTGCACGGCCATGTTACAAGTAAAGAAGTAAAGACCTATTCTCTGGTGATACTAAAACTATTTGAAAAGAGACACACTTGCATATCTCAAAAGGCAAGGCTCCAGGTTTGCACTGCCTCGGTTAAAAAAAACAAGTTTGGAAGCTACAAATATTTAAGCTATGTCCTCTAAGCTGGCTGTATGGGCTGTATACCAACCAAGTGATTCCACACAAGTTTAGAAACCCTGCATCTTTGGGGCGGGGTGGGGAGAAGGAAAAAAAAAAACCAAATAGCATTCACCGATGGATGACTAGATCTCTTAAAAAAAAACTGTTAGAAAACTACAGCTGTAAAAGTAGGAATGGATTTGCATAGCCTACTGCTCTGCAGGTCTCCGTGCACCCAAAGGATTAGCCAAGCATTCATTACCATGAATATCTTGAATTACGTTACCGATTTATACGACAGAGTATAAAATACTGCACAAGAAGACTGGCTTTTTCTCTGCAAAATGAATCGACTTAACCACTGCTTGAAAGAGATCTACATACTAAGGGCTTTTTTACTCACCTCTCTTTACAGTCCCATGAAAGTCAGTCACAGCAATTCGGTTGCTCTTAGGACTAGCTTTAATCTCGGAGGAGATCCTCTGGAAAAAAAGATATTAAAAAAAAAAAAGGAAAAAAAAAACCAAACCCGGGTCTGCTCCCCAGCTCCTGGCTGGTTTTAAGCAGGGTGCAATTCTGGCTAAAAGTAGGACTTTTCTTGGTATTGCCCCCATATTTGTAAATACAGCCCTGCTCTGCTCTGCAGGGCTCGGCGCTATCAGAACACGCAGGAATGCCCACTGGCGTTTGTCAGCGCTTCACACTATCTTTCTTTATACGTGAGGGCTGATTTCCCGCAGACATCATTGTTATGATGGCTCATTTAATCAAACTGTTTAATTGCTCCGGTAATCACTATCATCATCACAGGTACTCAATCATTCATCATTTTGGAGGGGTTTATTGACCTCTGGAGCTCATTCCCTACGCCTATTAAAATCAGGCCAAATATCTGTAACTACCCCTTGAGTAATTTTCTTAAAAGTTTCAGGAAAAAAAAAAAAATTATAATCATCGTCATCACCACGAAAATCAAAGCAAAATAAACCAAAACCTAACCGAATAAATAATATTTTTCTTCCGTGTATTTTAAAAGCCAGCTATGTATGAGGCCACATTCATAACCGGGTACATAATCATTGATAAATCCCACTATTAATGGGATAGTCTGGTTTAGATTTTATGTGCAGGGGACCGTGAACGAGGGTGGGGGGCTGGGGAGGACAAAACTGCAGCAATCGATAGTTTGACCATCGCTCCTCCCCTAAACTTCAAGCATCCCCCATGATTGATGATCCTGGCCAGCTTTAGTAATTGACTGCTCTGAGGTAAGGCTGGGGTAGCTCCGGCAAAACGATTGGGGGAGAGAAACACACCAAAATTAACGTGTCTCTCTGTGTAAGTGTGTGCTTGGAAAAGTTCATTTGGTGCTCAAGGGTGAGGGGTGCATCAGCTCACTTAATTTGCTAAATAACCCCACCGTAATTAGCACTACCATTAGAAGGCATTACCGAGCTAATACTTCAGCAGACATTCCACAAGCGCAACGTCGATCTACGGCAAAGTCCAGCTACATGCACACGTAAACGCAGCGCTCACAGCCTGGTCCGCTCAAAATGAACATGCAAACAAAAAAAATCTACATAACATCTGGATCTCTCGCACAAAAGGCTGAGCATGACTTTGTTTTTAAGCCCTTTTCAAAGCCTGGCAACCTAATCTCAAAACTAAAAGGGATTTCCCCTTCCCCCCCCCCCCCCCCCTTCTCTCCCCCTACATCCACAGCGTGCTTGATCGCAGCGATCACTTAAGGAAGAGCGGCGCCAAACACGGTTTGAATGAGCCGTTCTCTCCATGCCCTGGAAAATTAATTTTTAGAGAAGCACAATGAATGGTGAGCGGGCAGGACCCCCTCTGGCAGCGCGGGCGCTGCCGGAGCTGCGGGCACCCTGCCGGGGCGGGCTTGCCTCCCGGGGACGCCCCCCCCCGGGCCCCGTAGCCCCCCGTGCCCCCGGCCTCGCGTTCCCTCCGCGGCAACGGCGACAGCCGGCGATTTACACCGATAATTCAGCGCGTAAATCAGACCGCTAAACATCGCGGGCAATCGGAAAGTATTTGGTTACTAAAATAATCTAGCGCAAACCAACCCGGGGCTGGCCTTCTATCGCACTTTTCTTCTCGCTCTCTGCAGTTTTCCCCTGCCTCTCCCCCCCTCTCGCACACACGCACTCTCCCTGTCCTTCCTCCCCTCCCTCCCTCGCTCCCTCCCTCCCCGCTCCCTCCCTCCCTCCCCGCTCCTTCCCTCCCTCTCTCTCGCTCGCACGCTCGCTCGCTCCTTCCTACACGCGTTGCTTCTCTCGGGGCAGGGGCTGCTGCGCGGCTCCCCCCGCGCGGCGCCGCGGCCGCCCCGCCGGCGCGCTGCGCATCCCCGGCGCTCAGCTGGCTGGGGCGCCCCCGCCGCCCCGCGCCCGCCGCCCCGCGCCCGCCGCTCCCCGCCACCGCCGCCGCCGCCGCCGCTCCCCGCCGCCGCTCCCCGCCGCCGCCGCCGCCGCGCTGCAGGACTGGCTATGGCCACCACTACTTCCGGGTTCCGTCACTTCATTCTCCCGCCGATCAGCGCTGCAAAACTGAGCCTCTTCTATAAGGCAGCCAGCAGCCAACCTGCCAACACTTACTGACACTCACTCATCAGAGCGCGAGGGAGAGAGGGAGACAAAATACCTGCCGGGAGGAGGAGGAGGAAAGGAGGAAAAAAAAAAAAAAAAGGATAGAGGGGGAAGTCCGCGCTTTGCAAACTATTCCATTTTTCTTCGCATCTTTCCCCACCCCCCTTCACAGTACTTCAAAAAAAAAAAAAAAAAAAAAAAGAAAGAAAAAAAAAAAAAAAACCAAACCAACCAGCCAAGCCTATAGCGATTCTAAAAGGCAAAACCCGAGCGCGGAGTTACTGGAAGAAGAAACCGGGGTTAAAAAGATTCCTCCTCTCTTCTTCATCATCATCAACCATCATTCATTCACTACCTTGACATTCCCTGGCTTTGATTGACAGCTGGAGTGGCAAAAAGCCATGAGACACGACAGTTTGGTTACATGTGGGTTGCTGACGGGCCGATCGTAACCTTCAGTTTGGGGGCTTGACAATTTTTTATTATTTTTTTTTTCGCGTAGAGAAAGAAAAAAGGAAAAAGAGAGAAAAAGGAAAGAGAGAAAGGGAGAGAAAAAAGAAGAAAACACAGAAACTCATCGTGGTTCTTGACTGTTTTATCTATTCTTGTTGTTATTGTTGTTATTATTATTATTTACCCATATTGGAGGATAGGAGAAGTCTGTAAGTGGGTTGCGGGAAAAAAAAAAAAAAAAAAAAGGAATCTTCTTCACTCTAAATCACTTTCTTTGCTGGACTGGGATATTAAATATACGACACATCCAGGAGTTTATTGGAGCGCAGACTGATGGCGCAAAGGGTAGGTTTAAATCTCCAACACTTACCTATATATAAATCCTCTCTTAAGAGGGGCCTGTCCGATTTGCTCTCCTCTGTTGCTGCTGCTGATGGCGGCCACTATTAAAAAATAGCAGCAAAAATTATTCACTAGCTTTTTGTGTGCGTGCGTGAGTGTCTCTCTGTGTGTGTCTCTCTCTGCAATTGTTCCACGCTTTTTTTCTCTCTTAGCTTTTCCCCCAGCAGCGCGATTTCCCTGCTCCCTGCCTGCTCAGTAGCACGGGTTTCACAGGGGAAAGCTTGCTGCTGGTGCTGCTGCCGCCGCCGCTACCTCCGCTGCCTAGGAACGGCTGAGAAATACATATGTGTGTGTGTGTATATACGAACGTATATATATGTATACACATATAGCTGCTTTCTTCTTTTTTTTTTTTTTTTTTTCTCTCTGTCTCTGGCTTTGACAAGGACAAGGGGAATTGCTACTAAATAATGTTTCTGGTAACTTTCAGATTATTTCCCCCTTCATCTCCCCCTTCCCCATGCACCCTACCTTTCCTCTCTCCTTCCCAGTGTTGATTTATTTATATAGTTGTTTTTGATTCTGCTTGTTTATTCATTTCTACTTTTTTGTTGTTGTTGTTGTTCTTCCTTTCTAACGCAGAGTAACTCTAGTTTTTCCCCTGCGTTTCCTTCCTTTCCATCCCCGTTTCCTTGCGAGGGCTCCCCTACCCATGGCGAAGAGGAGCGGCTCCCCCCGCACGCCCGGGAGGGTGCTCACACACACACACATTCCCCCTTCACCTCTCCCCGCAGCCCCACTCCTCCCTCAGCCTCTCCAACCTCTGCTCCCGGTCCCAGTTGATTTCATTTTGCACATTTCTCTCTCTGTTGTGGCTGTTCTTGTTTTGTTTTGCTCTGTTTGTGTCTGTCCGGGTGCTTTACTCTCCTCTGACTTTTGTTATTGTTGTTTGTTTGTTTTTTTATTCCTCTCTCTCTCTCTCTCCTTCTCCCTCTCCCTCTCTTTTCCCTTCTTTCTCTTTCTTTCTTCTCTTCCGGCCCGTTTTTTGACAGTACGATGAGCTGCCCCACTACGGCGGGATGGACGGAGTAGGGGTGCCGGCTTCCATGTACGGGGACCCCCACGCCCCCCGGCCGATACCCCCGGTGCACCACCTCAACCATGGCCCGCCGCTGCATGCCGGGCAGCACTACGGCGCGCACGCCCCGCACCCCAATGTCATGCCGGCCAGCATGGGCTCTGCTGTCAACGACGCCCTGAAGCGGGACAAGGATGCGATCTACGGGTAGGTACCTCCGGGCCGCCCGGCGCCACTGCCCGGCTCTGCAGCGCCGGTGGCCGCGGAGCGGCGGGGCAGAAGCAGGGCGGGCGGTGGGGGCTCCCGCGGGGCCGCGGCGGGCAACCGAGCCCCGGAGCGGGGCGGGGGGGAGGGACGGTCCTGCGGGTAGCCCCCAGCAGTCTGCTCCGCAGGGAGACCCGCGCGGTGGCGGTGGCACTGCCACTGCCGGCAATTTCAGGAGGAAATTGCTTTTAGCTGGGGTGCCAGCACCCGCGGGAATACGTCCTGGAAAAGCAGACCTCTCGGGGAGGGAGGCTGGACTGAGGGGAGGTGTCGTTGTCTTGCTTTGTCTTTCTTTTTTTTTTCCCCACTTTTTTCTTCCCCCCTCCCCCCTTTTTTTTTTTTCCTCTCTTGCTTTCTTTCCCCCCTTGTGTTTTTTGTCTTTCTCGGAAAGGCCCCAGTTAAGAGTTCAGATAGGAGAGGCGGCTCTCATTGCTCTGGGTTTTAGTTGGAGAAGTGTTGTTCTGATGTTCTCCTCCGTGCCATAATAACACTCTTCCAACACTGTAAATAAAGAGCTATTCACATCGCAGAAGGTAGTAAGAATAAAAGGGGTTCGCTTCTTGCAAGCAGCATTTCCCTGAGACAGGAGAAATAAACACATTGGGGGCAATGAGCTGAGCTTTCTATTTAAGAAAGAAAGAACGCGAGGAAAAAGAAGCACGTACCCGGCAGAACTCAAGCCTGTGCCAGGCATTGCTTGGAGGCAATGACACCGACTCTCTTCAGTGCCTTTTAGAAAAAAAAAACTAAATGAGCTTAAAGGGAGAGATAGTAACATCTATGACGGAGCGTGGGGCCTTGATCAGGCACCAAAGGGGAAAAGAGACAAAATGCATGCTTACTACTTAGCAGGCAGATACTTTTTTTTTTTTCTGACTACACCAACTATGGGAAAATATTTCGCGAAGTGCTCCCTCCCTCCGCCCCCTCCCCAGCTCACTTATCTGGACAGCTGGTATTTTACTTGGGTGTGCTTCCTAAGCCAGGAAACTTCACCACATTTTTGTTAGCAGGCCCCTTGAAAAATAAAATTACGTATTAAGTAGTTTGCAGTTTGACTAGCCGTGCTTCTCATTTTAGGTCATAGCTGGAGGGGAGGGATGGGATCTTCCAGGTTTCGTGTTATTTTAAGCTGTGGCAAAAAGTGGAAGATTCCCAGTTGAGCTGTTGCCTGCGGGAGCGGGTTTGGTGCCTGGTGCGTTAGGAGGGGAGGTCACTTTTGTCCTCAGCCGTGGGGACCGCACGGGGGATGTAGCTCAGGCACTGCAGTTTCAAAAGGGGAAAAGAAAATAAAACCAAACGCAAACCTCCATCGCCAGCAAACCTAGCATTTTTATTTCGAACTGTTGTTCTCCCCTGCCCTGCCCGGCCCGAAGCGATACAGAGAGGCTGCAGAGTAGCTGCGTCCGTGTGTCCGTCGTGTCTGTATGTCCGTGCATTTTAAAAGCAAACAGAAAAAAAAAAATACTTGTTGATTAGAGCTCTTCTTCCCCCCTCTCCCCCACCCCCTTCCCTCTCTTTGTGTGCCACTGCCCGGTAGGCACCCGTTGTTCCCCCTCTTAGCTCTGGTCTTTGAGAAGTGCGAGCTGGCGACCTGCACGCCCCGGGAGCCCGGCGTGGCCGGCGGGGACGTCTGCTCCTCCGACTCCTTCAACGAGGACATCGCCGTCTTCGCTAAGCAGGTCCGGCACCGCTCCCCCCGCCCGGCCCTTCCCAGCACCCTCGCACCTTCTCAGGCCCTCGACCCGCACGGCCGGCCACTTGCACGGTGCATCCCCCCTGCTTTCATCCCTCCCCAGCCCCCTGTGCCCTATCTCCGGCCGCCGGGGTGGGGGCAGAGGGAGCTGCCGGCCCGGACGCTCCTTCGCCGGGAGCTCCTCCACAATGCCGGGCTGAGAGTCCCGGTCCTTGCTCTCCCGCGTTAAAGAAGGGGAAATGGAACTGTTTTGGAGGCAGAGGGAGCGGGGGAAAGGCAGGAGATCAAGAAGAAGGGGCTCCTGTGGCAAGGGCAGGCAGAAACGGAGCTGGCCCTGCTCACACACGGGTGACTCCAGGGAATCCAGCCGGGGTTTGGTCTGATCTGTCCCGGCTGGTTTGATCACAGGGGTTTTTCTCCCCCTTCGAGTGATTCGGTGACAGGGCTGAGGAGAGAAGCTGCAATTCACTCCGCTTTTTCTTATACTTGCAGGTCCGCGCCGAAAAACCACTTTTTTCTTCAAATCCAGAGTTGGACAATTTGGTAAGGCCTGCTCGCCTCCCTGCCCTGCCCTGCCCTGCCCTGCCCTGCGTTGCCCTGCCCCGCTCCCCTCCCGCCCGCTGCCTGGAAGCGCCCTCCGCCGTCCGGGCACCCAGGCTGTGTAGCCGAGGGGGGGATGGGGGGCGGGGTGGGGGGGTGGTGGAAGGCTGCCGTCGAGAGTCTTCAAAGCGCTGCACTTTTAAAGTGAGCCGGGGCGAACTCCCGAGCCCCAATGCATTGCAAAGCTGTGTTTGAAAGCCACGGGAAGCTAAACTGAAGGAAATAACTGCTTAAGAAGACAGAGCTGGAGCTTTCTAACGCAATTCTTTTGCTAATGTAAACGATTTCAATATTCAAAGTGTCTAAATCCGCTTGTAAAGAAGATGCCAAACTATTCATCCTTCTCCCTCCCTTTTTCCTGCGGGCCGGGGAGGGGGGGTGGGAGAGTGTGTTTGACTTCTTGGCGGCCCCTCAGGGGTGAGGGCCGGGCGGTGAGAGGGAGCGAGGAAAAGGGGAAGAGGTTTTCTCCAGGATCGCTGTAATAAAGCACTAATCACCGCTTCTGGAAAAAAATATGTTAAAAATCAAGTGCATAGGTTAAAGTTGATCAAAACTGCTCAAGCGCGACCAATGCGCTAAACTCCTGGGTGATGCCTGTGCGCCCTGACACCCCCTGTCCCCCTCGGGCTCGTAGCTCCTCACAGACCCCGTGCTCCTGTCTCCCAACTAACCCCTTGCTCAAAACTTTCTTGCAGATGATCCAAGCAATACAAGTACTAAGGTTTCACCTCTTGGAATTAGAAAAGGTAAGAGCCATGGAGGTGGGCTGGGGGCAAGCCGTTCTCTCCCTGTCATCCCTCTCTTTGCCCCCCCAGCCCACCCGTGACTGTTTGGGCTGACTTGTAAACATGGCCAGGGGAGACGGGAAACGCGGTGTGACCTGTGCCATCAGAGCATGTGACACCCGACAGTCATGCACAGCCTGGCTTTTTTTTTTTTTTCAGTGCGATTTTAATATATAATATTATTAAACCCTTTCCACCCGTCCTACCCCTTCCCTCAGTAGAATCTCTTTTACCTACTCGGAAACAACGTGTTTAACAAAAAGAGAGGTGAAAGCACTGCTGCCTTTCCCCAGCTCCGGCCGGCGTAGGAACCCCAAGCAGGCGCTAAGTGTTTGGTAGAGGCAGGGGGCCCCTGCGCGGCGCGGGGAGGGGGCTGTGCCAGGGAACGAGAACGGCTCTTCCTCTCCTCTTCCCTCCTTCTCACAGCCTCAGCGAGTCGCTTCGCTCTCGGGCTCCCGGTCACTCAGACCTTTTTTTACCCCCGGTTTAGAGATCCCATCCCGAGTGACTAGTTGTACCTGTCTGGGCTGTGTAAGCTCCAGAGATACCGCCTGTGTCCAGCTCCCAGCGCTCTGATGTTATCATCAAGTCGGATTTTCCTCTGCACACCAGGCTGAGCCCACTATCTCTTTCTCTTTAACTTGTTGCCGCGGCAAGTCTCTAGAGAATAATATATGCTGCAACAATTTCTCTATTGTTTCCTTGCCTTCAACTATTGTGCCCCTTAGAGTTATTTGTAGAGTAGATCAGAAGGTTGTTCTTGCTAACAAAAAAAAAAAAAAAAAAAAGAAAAATGTTGCAATCCAATATTTTGCCACTATTGATACTATTCTTGTTACTGTTTTCAGGTTCATGAATTGTGCGATAACTTCTGCCATCGGTACATTAGTTGTTTGAAAGGAAAAATGCCAATAGACCTCGTTATTGATGAAAGGGATGGCAGCTCCAAATCAGACCACGAAGAACTCTCAGGATCTTCCACAAATTTAGCCGACCATGTAAGTCCTTCTGATTTCCTTATGGCATTTTAAAGACTTTAACCTGCTCAGAGAACCTCTCCCCATTCCATTGTTTTGCTGCTGTTGTCTGTTAGTAGTATTGTTATTACCGCTTTAACCTCTTGCAAGCTGGGATCCCATCTTTACACTTCCTTCCCTCTCTGTAAGGTTATAGAAGTGCAAAGGGTTCCTTCTGTTTCCATCTGCAAAGCAGCGAGTTTGCAATGGTTTGTAAAGTTTCCTGATCTGGCTTTGGGAGGTAGCAAACTGCGGTTTGGTGTGGAGGTCGATGCTTTCTCCTCTTTGCCAACTCTGTAAGCAGTGCAGCAATGTAAGGAAAAAGAGAAAAGAAAGTTAGGGAGAAAGTTTGCCGGTTGCTCCCCCCCTCCCCTCTTGTGGGGATGACAAGTGATGAGAATTATTGGCAATACTACATTGCATTAAAAAAGGGGGTTAGCACATTAGAGTTTCCAATGCTTGTGCTTTATAGCAACTTATTGTCAGAATATGGACTTATTGCCAAACGCCTGAAGCATCTTCATAATAAAAGACAGTAACCTTGATGAAGCAATTATTAACAATGTATTACAGAAAGCTGGAGAGAATGATGATTGAGTAACCATAGGTTAGCGGTTGATTTTAACACTTTAGGAGTTGGTGAATTAGTGTTATGTGTGTAGACTGCACACTGGTGTGAGCGGTATAGAAAGTGCCTTTTTTTTTCGGGGTTTCGGAGAGGCTTTTGTGATCCTTCAAGAGATGTAGATGCAGAGAGTCTTCGGGATGTGAAAGGAAAGGTTACAGCTGGTACCACAGAAAAGGGAAGGAATAGCTTTGGTTAAAAAGAGTGGGTGTGAACTCTAGTTTATTTATAGGAATGCATCCCTGGGGGGAAAAGGGGTTTACACAGTTTTAGATTCAATTGAACTCATAATCTAAATGATACAGTCTAATATTTTAGTGGTTGAAATATTAATTTAACACCCAGTATGAAGTTAACCATGCTTTCTGCACAGATGCCTGCCTTCATTTCCCAGTGTGTTAGGAGTAGCTGTGAGCCCAAGGAGAGAATGAGCTTTCCAGGAGCTTTTGTTTCCTTTGGAAACATGTTGTTTGTGTGTATATCTGATAATTACATTAGTCCTGGACTGAGGCTGAACTGGGAGGTAATAATAAATTCTTCTATATGCCCTGCTCCTGGCACAGCATAGTTACAGAGTCCAGGAAATACTTTTGGACCCAGGCCTTAGCTTTCATTTTCTCATTTGTACTCAGTAAACATGGCAGGACAAGGTTTTTGTGATGTTTTACGTTTTAAATTTATTATTATGAGGGAAAAAAAAAAAGTATGCAGAAGTTTCTGAAAGTTTCTCTGCTTATTAGCTATCTCACATGTAGATAATAAACTCCATGAGGCATGACACTTTCAGAAATATTTGTTTTATGGCATTTTACAACCCTACATTTTTATGCATAAGTATTCTGTGAGAGTACTAGAAAAGAAATTGAAATGAGTGGCAACCTGAAAGATAGGGGGTCATTGTGTATTATTCAGAGCAACAGAAAGAAAGTACATGTTTCTCCAGTGCAGTTTCTTTACAAGAGTGTGTTTCAAGTGTAAGTGTAGAAATGGAGCATGCTTATGTTTATATTGAAGAGATTAGATAAACTAGCCCGTTTAGGGTTCTGGCAGATGGTGAATGCTCAAGCCAATTTGCAGTGCTCCATTATAATATTTAAATTCACACACAATGATAGGACAGAGGTGGAGGGGGTTAGCGTTTTGATGATTTGATAACTATTATCTTCCTTAAGAAGAATCTCCTCTTGCTTTTGTGGCCCAAAGCCCAAGCTCAAATAAATATGACAACCCATTTATCTTGTACCCGTTAGGGTTTACCACTTCATTGGGTATTATAATTTAAAGCCTTTTATTTCCTGGAGATTTGAGCTATAACGTTTTTACTTTAGCCCCCTGCTATTTGTTTTGAAAGGAAGGAATAATTTGTGCAACCAGAACACCAACTGGGAAATGAAGAGTTGTATCACATAGTTACATTTTATTCATGCGTTTTGGGAAATGTGTCTCCTTATTGGGTTTATATATATATATATGTATATATATGTATATGTGTATATATATATATATAAGCTTATTTTCCCAACAAAACTTTTAAGACTCCTCTATAGGTTAGTCAAACTACCATGTGTGTACACATTTATATTTGTACTGCACAAGGTTCCAGCAGGAAGAAATCTGCTTTTATTCATAAGGAAGAAAAAGCTTTAAAAAATTGCTAATATAAACACGCAAGACTATCAAAAAATGAGCTATCATTTGTGAACATCTACCTGAAAATGCAGTAGTTCAAGCATGCAAATTTATCCAATCTGACTCTCCAGGTTTATTTTTTCATTTGCTTTGATATGCATATTTAATATACAGCCTCAGGCTAGATCTCATTTGGTGAAAGTTGGTGCAGGGGTGATGATGAGCCACTTCAGAAGGACAGAGATAGCATGTTGTTTCCTCTGTTTTATGTATTGGCTCACTATTCTGATCCTGGGGTCTTCCCCTCAAGATTTTATTTGCACATGAAATACTAGGAGCATTTCAACTGATTGGCTATGAATAATGATAGCCAAAAAGAAGTGTAGGTTAATTTGTTGTGTGCCAAGGCTTCTCTTGTGGAGGTGACAGTTTGTGACAGGTGTTTGACACCCCAAAAATCCATACACCTCTATTCTTACTAAGTGGTATAAAGCTATACTCTGTGTGTTTAATGTGGATGTGAGGGGTGGGAGCGGTGACAGTGGGAATGCTGAACTAGGAACTAAGGCAGCTCTCAGTTTTATTCTTTTTCTAGAGCTGAGAACAGGCATAAGGGAAAGTAAGAGCAAGAATTGTAGGATTAGCCAATATTTGCCATAAGACTTTAAATGGAGTACTCAGGGCATACTTCCCTTTACAAAACCTACTGCTTTACTATGTATATAACTTAATTGGAAACCAAAACCAAATCAACAAAGGAATGAACTCTTCACAGCCATACCTGTGTTGGAAAAAGGAGACAGCTGTAAGTGGTTGCGCTATACGTGTTTGGTAATAAATCTGTTTATCGAATTTAATTTTAGTGCGCTATTAACTGTTATGTAATACAGTAAGTGTAAAGGGTCCAGGGACTTGGTAGATCAAATAGTGCAGCACTGGCCACAAGAAGCCGAAACTTTTGTTCTTACTCTGCTGTGTTTAGTAAATATAACAGCCCATAATTAGCGTTTGAATTTTTAACACCCTCATATTTTTTTATTGCTCTGAGGTATTAGCTGTAGATGGGAAGAAGGTAATTACAGCTATGGCCTGGGTGAACCAGATCAGTTAGGGAAAAAAAAAAAAAAGAGGAAAGAAACCTTTCCAGCTGTAGTTCAAGCTGAATTTCCCAGCACAGACAATTTATTATTGTTCAGTGTAAATATTCTGAGCCCTATCCTGCATTCTCTGTTCAACCTAAGATACTGTTGAGATTGCAAACATATCTTTTTTTGTTTGCTTCCTTTTGAGCTATTCAAATCTGAAAAAAATAATGCTTGTAAAATCTGGAGATTTAAAATTTTTTTCTGGCATAGGTTAACATTTTGTAATCTAATTACATTTCTTTTGTACCTGGCTTCACCTGGTGCCACACAATTCTTCCTTTAGCTCAAACTTAATTTGAAGCCTAGTAATTCTCCCATAGAAGTTTATGGCTCTCCTTCTACTGCCTTTTCTGGGAACAGGGCCTCACTCTTTTCTATATTTGTTTGTATGTTCTACATATTTGCAGTTCAGAGGTAACAATATACAGATCATAATTTATAAAATATAATTAAAATGAATAGAAATATGCACACATCTCTTTTTTTTTTGTAAAAAAAGACTGTTGACAGATTAGAAATCTGATGCCTTAGCTGTAGAAGAAAAATATTAGTCTGAATATTAAACCTTTCAGCCTTCAAATGACGAGATCCTTTTATTTTGTACTTTTGGACATACAGACATTTTAAATTTCTTTAGTATTTCTTCTCAAAGAATGGTCTATGCAAATTCCTGACATCCTGCAGATGAGGTAAAAAAAAAGGGGGGTGGAGTGGGGGTAATATTTCTAGCGCTATAACTAAACCTCTAGGTAAGATTTCACTGAATAATGAGGAAGTAAGTGGGGGCCTGATGCTGCAGTCACCAGGTATACCACATTTGGATGGACTTGGAAGTTTGGAGTACATCAGAAATGCAGGAACAGACGCCAAATGTGTCCTGTTTGTAGTGTGTCAGGTGGCAAACTAAGTAGCAAACTGCAACAATAATAAGTCAAACTTTTTTCTTTAATTACCAAATTTCTTAGTATGTGTCTGAAGACATAGGATATTACTGTAGGCCCTATGCTTTTCTGAAGGGGCAAGGAGCATCATGAACTTTCCAAGACTGTAGAGAATGTTGTGTATTCCTCTTTTTGGTGGGCCAAGGTATTCTATAGTCAAAGTTCATCTACAGCTCAAATTTGAGTGTTTTAATTTTAAATTGAGTTCTCTCAAACTCAACTGATAATGTATTCCGCTATCTATTTGACACTGGTATTCCTCTTTGGTTTGAGTTTTTTTGTCAGTCTAGATGAATTGGAGCCACACAGAATGACATAGAAGGACAATTGCAAAAACAACAAACCCTTGATTTTTCAAGTTTCAGTTCCTTGCTGGCAGGTGGATTACATGTCTGATTTCAGTCTTAATTGGAAAATACAAAGCACACAGCTTTTCAGAATGTGGCCACATTCTAGGAATGTCAAAAATTCCTCCTGACACTTTTCTCAAATGCAAAATTGAGGGATAAGAATTAAAACTTGTGCATATATGTGCATACATACATGAATACCTGACAGATCACAATGCCTTGGTTTTTTTTTAAACTGTGTAATTCTGATACAAAAAAAGTTACCATATTAAATACTCACCTGTAAGAAAATAATCTTGGTAATATCAGGAGTAGTCTTTTTTAGAAAACACATGTAACATGGCTCATTAACTTTCTAAAAGTTTCTTTACATAGTAAGTTTATTATTGCTGCACTCCACAACAGTCTCTAAGATACCATCCTGAGCTATATGCATACAAAACAGACACAGATGCACACATAGAAACACATGTGCTTGTATGTGTTTCTATATCCAGCATAGTATATCACCTTTTGATATATGGACATACCTAGATACAGACTTTTGTGGTATCAGTCATGTCAGTCATTCCACTGTGTTTACAGGTGTTACTTGTAAGAGCAAAGTGAGCACGATTTGGCTGGGGGAGAAATGCCATCTGTGTCAGTACCTTGGTTCAGTTTTGTGTTTGAAAAATTAATTTACCAGAGAAACCTCTAGACATTTGAGTCCAACCATCTTCCCAAAGAATAAGCTCTATCGTCATTGTAGTTTCTTTTATGAAAGTAAGTTGTGTTTTATTTGTTCCTGCAAGATCAATGGTTTTGTCCATTTCATCTGATCAAATGTGAGGGCCTGATCCTGTCACAGCTGTATACTTCAAACTTCAGTTAATGCTTGTGATCCAAATCCAGCTTCACTTACTTACATGGGTATCAGCTGGCCTGATTGATTTTACTCTCCAGTTATAAATAAGAAGCAAATTCCTTCTGGTTAATTGAGTCTTTAATATCACTATAAAGAGACCAGAGTCAGCTCTAGCTGGAGTATATACACTCACAAAAAACTAGGCAGACTTTGCTCAGTGGAAATTCTGGGCATAGAAAGTAAAAATTGCAATTTAACAGAAGGTTATCCTATATCAAATTTTTCTGTTACAACATCTCTGTTCCAGAAATCCCGTGTCAGTTAAAATCTCTCATAGTTTCCACCAGGTTCACCACATCAACAAAAACGTAATGCGTCAGCTTTGCTTTATATACCAGGAGACTCTTGTCCTTTCTGTTGCCCCTTTCTAGATTTAGCAAAATTCTATGGTGGTGCTAAATCAATTTTATTTTTTTTTTTAAACTTTCAAGGGAAAAAGCACTGGCAAAATTGTGTTTTCTAGAGAAGGTTGTGTGTGTAAATGAGAAACAGTGGATAGCAGCAGAGTGATCTCCTGTGGCCCTGCTAGTACAAGCTTTCCCCATATTGTCTCCTGCTTTTATATTAATTACAACTTGCATTATCAGCTGTGAGTCTGTAGCCCAGCAAATAGAAAATACTGCCCCTGGAGACCTAGCTTCTTGTATCTATTTTCCATCTCCTTCTATTGTGCTCTACTCAGTATTCACTGCTTTTCTCCTGCTCTTTAACTGCTCTTTAACACAATTAGGTAAGAGCAAGAGCAGCACCATATTTGAATCCCAATTATTAAAACTACTGGGAATAGATACATGTGTGCTGTTTACCTTCTGTGGTATTTGGCATTAGTTTAGGTCATATGTGTGTGAAAATTTTATAGTATGCACACGTACACAAACCAGGCAATTGCATTTTGGCAGACATCATCCACACTTGTCAATGTGTTTCTGCAAAGTATATTACTAAACTTGCAAGAAGATATGAGAAGCCCTGCTAACATTTTGGGTTTCTGTTTGTTTTGTCTTTTTTTGTTTGGTTTGTGGGTGTTTTTTGTTGGGGGGGTGGGGTGGGTTTGGTTTTATACAGTGTGATAGCTTAATACAAATTTCATTGAAATTAATAGAAAAAATGCAGTAAATGTCAGCAGATCTGTTTAGGTACCTAACCTATACTGATATAGTATTTCCAGTGAAGTACACTTTAGATGTGTCATTTTGTTCCATTTTTTTGTGTGAAGGCATACATAAAATAACTACTTATGATTAGGCATTTGACCAAGAAATTTTCTTGAGAGATGCAAAGTTGGAAGCAGTTTGGGGGAGGAAAAGAGAAGTTCACTGACACATACAATGATCGTAGTCCAAAGCAAAAGAATGCTGCCTTTTTATGAGGCTGTAAACTCCACCCCTAGAGTTATTTGTCATTTTTTATATTAAAGTCTAGCTATTTCCCTCCCTTTCAAATTTCTTCAACATTCTACTGTCACATCTTATAAGTATCCCATCTTATTATTTCTGTCCTTCAGCAAAATTCTGCCAGATTGCTTCCTCAAGAAAGCTGTGTCACAAGAAATTCCCAATCAATACAGTCTGTCTTTCTAAAATAAGATCTACAAACTGGGGTCAAGAACAACCTCAGCCTGGTAGAGGCATCAAGTGTTTTCAGCTGCAGGAGTCTTACTCAGTGAGCCTCTCCAACTTGTTAGGGTTTTGAAACATTGAGGCCAGTCTAGCTTTTGAAATACAGTATGATAGGTTTTGGATGACATTTGCCTTAAAACATATCTGAGGTGTTACCAGTTAATTATTGTAATTTTCATATGTGTGATAAGGAGGTCCAACAGCAGCCAGCTTAAGAGAGCCTGCAGTGCATAAAATTAACATAACTCACTGTGCTCCCTGAAAAGTTTACCCTAGATGAACACGTTACAATTATTACATTTTCTAAAAGAAGGTTCCAGCCTGATGTTGGAGGGCTAAACTCATGCTATGCTATTGTTTCTTTCTTTTTTTCATGTATTTCTTCTTGCTTTTTATCTGATTACCATCCGGCAAACAGCTGACGCTAAGAGGCTGCAGAGGGCTGAAGAGCTCCTGTCTGCTGTTTGCCTTCAGCTTGAAGCTATTTGAGTGGCTTCCTAACTCACAGATAAAAAGAGAAAGCTCATAAGCGATAGCTGTGTTTTAATCCAGGCTGTAAAGAAACTTGCTCAGTTTTTACATTTTATTTCCATCTGAACTCTTTGGTAACCTTATTTTCAACTTTTTCTTTTTAGTAACGTCTGGGTTGCTTGAACTTTCAAGAGTTCTTATCTTTCTTTTTGTGTTTGTTTCCACCTGACTTTATAAAATGTTCTTGTTTTGGGTGGTTTTTTTTTTAAATGAAACAGGGGGATTGCAATATTAATAGTGATTTCTGAGATCTAAAAATACTGCAACCTCAGTGAATATAAAATACTAATTTTTGGTTTGTGTTTTGTTTTTTTTTCCTTTTGTGGTTCCGTGTGAGGAAAAGTAAATCAGTCCTCTAGGTTTTGGAAGGGGGTGGGGGTTTTGTGCCATAAGTGCTGTTGTGCTGTATGTTGCGCTGACAGGTTAGGCTAATTTTAAATCCTGGACTGTCTTCTGATTTTACTCATATCTCCTTCCCATGGAATCATGTACTTGGGTGCACGTGTGTGTCTGTGTAAGGTGAAGGGGATTTGGATCCTTCTTACTTTTTTGTCACCTAGGGCTTTGCTGGGAGCCTTTTGAAGTTGTGAGCTCTTCCCTTTGTCTCTGCTGCGCTCTGGGTCAGGACCGTTAGATTTATGTTACTGGGTATTGTAGCAAGCCGTTATTTGGCAGTTCTATTTTGCATTGCTATAGAGCATGTGGTACTAATCAGTGGTAGGAGATTACTTTGAGATGTTTCAATATATATTTTGGGACCTGATTCCAATCACACTTACACTGAATTTTACAATGGGCAAATCGGTTGATTTTGTTGAACTTATTCCTACTACACGTCAGGGTAGATGAGGTCAGAATCAGCCGTGCTCAAAGAACTTACTCAAGCCTGTAGCTTGCTGCTTCCAGGATTTCCACGTGCTTTAATAGTCTGGTGTTATTTCACAATGAAGATTTAAGACATACTCAAACCTCAGAAGCAATTTTGTTTTGGTTTTGGGTTTTTCAGTTGTTTTGGATTATTTTGTTTTTGTTTTTTTTTGGGGGAGGATTTTTTGTTTGCTTTGTGTTGAATTATTATAATGCACTTGATTTAACTTGCCACATACAGGTGACAAGTAATGCAGGTCCAGCCCCTAGTCTGATCTGTTTCATGTGTTCTTGCTCTCTTTTTCTGCCAGAGGAAATTCCATCTCTTGCCTGCCTTCATGTGGTGCTGATAAAGCTCTTCCTGTACAGTAAAATTCCTGTTTTCCTTTAAGCAACAGCAGGGTATTGGGAATGATCAGGAAAGGGGAGGAGGACAGGAGGAGAATACACTCAACAAAGTAGCACTAAACTGTAACATTCAGTTTTCCTCACTTAGTCATTTAAATAGCAGCTCCTCTCCCCGGGAAAGCCAGTACCTAATAAATTAGAAAGCATGCATGAATTATGTGACTAAAGTACAGTAGTTGAGGCCTTACTTAAGCCAAGTTTTGCAAACTTCATATGTCTGTCTTTTGCATTCCCTTTTGTCATGTTTTATGCATAGTAATGTAGAAAGAATACATAAAAATCACTATACATGTTATTTTATATAATCACCTGGTGGTTATTCTTGACATACTTGTAAGTGAACTGTTAGAGTGATACACCTAGAAAGTCTTTTGAAATGTGTCATATCAAGGTGCTAGTGGGGGGGTGAGGAAGTATCTTCCCTGGTATGTAACATCTTTCAGAGAAAGCTTGCTTTTTTCCTCACAACTTTGCATTTGTTTGAAAATTTCCAGCATTCAAATGGGTGAGAGAGAGGGTAGGGTGTGAGGACATGCTCCTCTCCCATACACATTCTCCTCTGCTTCTTGAAACAGTTTTTCTCCTCTTCCTCTCCCCTCCCATCTCTAGTTAGTATGCAAAAACAAAGTGAGGAGAGATAGTTTGCATACCAACTATCCTGATTTTAATGTGAACACCTAGTGTCATAAATGTGCAGGTTGATGCTCATCACCCTTCTGTATAGGTCATTAACATTAACAAACTTTTTTTTTTCTTACTCTATTGAAATATTCTTCTGCAGAACTATTTAAAAATTAAATCCAGACCAGTATTTGGAAAATTTAAAAAAGAAAAATATCTGTCATTTATTTCACCAACTAAACCTTTGTACCTTCTCTGCTTATCTTTGCTCAAAAATTATTACACTGTGCAAACAGTATTGGTGTTTGACACATTTCACAAATGCTAATGTGTATGCTTTTCCCCCCTCCTCCCCTTTTCTCCTGGTTTTCTTTCTGTTCTTCATTTGCTTCATTGGAATGGGAACTGTCGAAAAAATTCCTTGGCACTCTGACACCAGAATCCTTCATCTTGGAGAGACCACGATGATGCAACCTCAACGCACTCGGCAGGCACACCGGGGCCCTCCAGCGGGGGCCACGCTTCCCAGAGTGGAGACAACAGCAGCGAGCAAGGTAAAAGGTCAAACTTTTTTCCCTCCGCAAAGTAGGCATGACTAAAATAACTCCAGCTTTTTTTATTATATCAGTACATCTGCCTTAGAGTAAACATGGAGTGGCAGACTTGCAGTATAATCAGCTGTAACTTAGGGAGACGGTATTTCCTTTTCCTAACCTACTTAGCTGCATTTTACTATTATTTCAGAGTGAAATATCTAATCTTCAAACAAGCTTTGTAATAACAATTGATTAGTTCTGCCAATTCCTTTACAAATTTGGTTATCTACAGTTTATTTTTGTGTGGTGTAAGTAAATATAATGACAGACATGCTTTCCAGCTGTGATGCAGTTGTTTGAGCTGGGTTATAGATGGAGAATTCAACCTGTGGTGTTCACTGGGGAAGTGACTCCTATATAAGATTTTGAAGCTGCTAAATTGTCTAAAGTAGAATCAAAGCCTGAACTGGACAGAAAAATGTTTATTGCAATGTTTGCTTGTACAAATTTGCTTCTGCTTCTGAAAATCTGGATTCAGAATGGTAAAGAGAGAGGTACCTGAACTGTAAAACCTCTGCTGCATCTATACAGTGAAGCCTTCTTATGGGTTTGGGAGGTTTGATTATTATTTCAGAGTTTTTTGTTTTATTTCCTACTGAATTGCACCTTGTGTGTGGTCATTTGCATCCATCCTGAGTGAGTGTCAAAGTCTGTCATTCTGATATGATAGTGTGTTACACTTGCTTGTTAGAAGTGACTCCAGAAAGTATAAGAATCAAGCCTCAAGTGCTAAAAGTTGGGAAAGATGGTCTACTGTCGCTCTTGGATCAAATTGGAATTGATTTCTTTAAGACCAAAGTTTAAGGTGAGCTCTGTTCTTGGGTTTGGTTTTTTTTGTAAACATGTAAGTCTTAACTAGCAAGACGTTACCTTTACAAGGTCTTATGATATGCTTCCTCCACCTTGTCCATCTGCAACATTTTGCCACTCTGTTTCCCCCACTTGGGGGTTATGCGTGCCAAACAGATCCAGCTGAGAGGTTTGCTATCCTACTGGCTGTGTGGGATTCCAAAACTGGAGAGAGCAGCAGCCTGCGGGGTGAGAGCTGTGCTGACTAGCCTTGCACTGCAGGCTGCTTCCCACCACAGTATTTGCCACGCTTAGGCAGCAGAGCAGATATGTGATTTCATGTCTCTCACGTGGCCCACTGTTTGGCACAGAGCTCCATCCCCTTGTCTGTCTCACGATCTGGTGTCATACCCCTTGTGATTCTAGGAACTTGCAAAGTTTGTTTCTGGTAGAGTGGTTTGGGTTTGTCTCCTATTTGTATGAATTGTTTATACATTTGTTAAACTTATTGCTGATAAAATGCAACCATGGCACAAGGTGTGATCCAGCTCCAATATGAATCACATGGAATTTTTTTCTGTGTGATTGGATTAGAGCTGTACCAAGCCCAGTGTGAACCATTACGGTTTCATCAGCTAATAAAGGGAGAGCTTGACGGCTAAGCAGTGAATAGGTGTTATGTCTGTTAGCTGGCCATTCATTATATATTGTGGCTAAGATGCTTCGTGTAGCAGATGATCATTTGCATACTCAAAAACGATTCCTTTTAGTTGTCTTCCACAGTGTTTTCATTCCATGCTTAGGGAAGAAATTTCTCACACCTGTATCTCCACTCTGCACCAGCAACACTTCAGAAATGAGAAGAGTTTCTTCATTGAGCCATGCTTGCTCTAAATAAATACCTTGTATTGACATCCAGAGATCTTGCACTTCACTAGTCTCTGATTTCCTGTAACGTAACTCGGGGTGCTTGAGAAGTATTGCTAAGCATAAGAAAAAATAGCTGATGACACCTGCGCCAACTTCCCATTAGAGACTGAGGTTTCTGGTAATATGTACAATTTAAACCTGTTACACTCATTTCTGCAGAAGGAGAACAACTGCTGAAGAGCCAGAAATCAGTCACTAGTGCTGCACAGTCTAGCAGGTTAAAACATCGCTAGTATGCTTCCTTTTGTGCTCAGCTGGGCCTTTTAAAGGAAAGCAGTCGTCCAGGGGCAAATCAGCATTCCACTCAGCCGCTGTCAGCTGAAAGATGTATGATCCTACAGCAGCGGCAAAATTCCCACTGGAGACAGCTTTGGATTGCTCTCCCCCTTCAGCCTTGGGAGAGACTAAAGAGAGGGAGTCCTGTATTGAGTTTTCCTCGTTTCCTTGAGAGGGAGCAGGATTTACTTCATAACTTGTGAACTAGCAGCGAGTCAGTCCCAGGCAATACCAAGATGGGTGGATGCCCTCTGGAGCTATTCAGGTGCAGTTACTTTTTGGGGTTAACTTGGTTTCACAAATGAAGGTTTCATTCAAGACCTTCCACAAATGCTGCTTCCCATATAACACTTGCCCCAAAGGATTTCTTGGGAATGGGAGCTCGTTAGAGAATATTGAGTTACATTAGCAACTTATGGTCTCCTTCACTGATGCCTGGTGGCAGCAGAGATTGATTCAAGCTACAGTCAGTCTCTTCTGGCTCTTGAGAACACTCTTTCCAGGGGTCTCTGCTTTCCTTAAGTCTATGATGTATGGCTTGTGATTATATTATTTTGGGTGGGGAGGTGTGGTGGTAGAAAGCAGTTGGGTGAGTGATGACATAATTTTTGTGGGCTTTCTCTGTGTGAGGTCTATCTATTTATTACACAGGAGAATCCACCCATAATTCTTAAAGGTATAGGCATTTTGTCTGTTTATGGAGGACAGTTTCTCCACAACAGTGAGTGACTGCCCTTTGGCATCAAAAGGGTTAACCTAGTTGGTGTCTGATATTATTAGAAACATGCTGGCATTTAAAGAGTTAAAAAAGGAGCCTTCAGGCAGTAAATGTTGAAAGATTATCCTAATTTTATTAGTGATGAGTGTCTATGTTGTTCTTAACACGTCACCTCACTTGTTCAACAGAGAACTAAGCTATACAACCTATTGATCATCTAGCAAACCAAAGTACTAGAGACCTGTAATCTACCAGGCATTTATTGACTTATTCCAGTTTAGCTCCACAAATGCAGATCAACGCTGTGCAATACCATTTTAAAGATTAGTAAGTGTGTAGTGTGCCTGATAACTTTCCCCCTGCCATGGGAAGAGTTGAATATATCCAATAATAAAAATAAAACACTCTAAACATCTTGCAAAGGGGAAAAAGAAGAAGCTGATTTAATGGTCTAATGAGGCCATCTTCCAGAGACTTGTTTTGTGTAGGGCTTGCTTTGACCTTTCACTTTGCTCAGGAGCCCAACGCTTCATTTTTCACATTCTTGCAATTACGTTAACGCTTCAAGCATTTCTGACTCCAAGTCAGCTAGCAACACCAGGCATAACTCAACACTGTGAGTTTTTCTCCTCTCTGTAGATTCATTAACAGGTCACCGAGGTCCCAACTGAAATTTAAAACTGACTGGTTCTGTTGGGTTAGCTGAGTTATAGCAAGGGAGATGGCAGGAAAGGGGCTAAGAGAAAGGGAGGGGAAAGAGAAGACCCTGGGGTTTTTGCCAGGGAATACATGTGTAAAAACCCTAAGTGGAAGATTAAAAGGTGTGTGTAGCTTTATCATCCACCCTTTTCTTTGGAGCAGGGAAAAACACATCTGAAAGTCTTCTGAGGTATTGTGTTTTCCTTATTCTTTGTGAAACAAAGTGAAAACAGCCACTGCCTTTACATGCAAGGCTAAATGACATCTAGAATTCTTCATGAGTTTGTACCCCAGTGATGGATATGATGCTCCCAGACTTTAATTCCTATTTAATCTCTTTATGGGATATTTCAAATAATATGTCAGTTTATGCATGAAAAGTGGGAAATAAATCTTTTTAAGGTTTAAAAACATGTGGTCTACAGGAAAGCACTAGGGAATAGTTTCAGTTTTATATTTTATGATACTGGGATTGTATACCTGATTTGTCATATTCTTAGTTCAGTCACTCAAAGGGCCTGATTCAGCCAAGCCAGATGAAAGCTGTGTTCTTTCAGGACCTTTCAGGAAGTTCAGCATCTTTTTAGGATTAGGCCTGGGGTGATAAACTTGACCATAAGTGAGAAGCCAGAAACAAGAAACTTCTTCTAAGTTATGCAGCAGTAAAGATAGAAATGGGCATCACATCCACTTTGCTTTACCCATGTGAGTAGTTTATTGTTGTATGGGTTTTTTTGATTTGGTGTGGGTTGTTGTTTTTTTTTTGTGTGTTTTTTTTTTAATGGAACTGCTTGTGCTGAATGAAGATCTGCCCCTTTATATGTAATATAGGCTACTCTCTAGAGCAATATTTTAAAGTAGTTTTGAAACACTTTTCTGACAGCTTGATGTTTGGCCCACAGATTTGGCCACAATAGTTTTCTGTGGCAAAGACTTATCATCTGGTCTGGGGCAAAGTCCACTAAGATATTAGCTGCAATTATGTGTTCATCCCAGGTTATGTCTCTGGATTAATGCGTGTTGGAAAAATTAGGTAGTATACTTCTCCATTATATACCGTCTTGTAATAATTATAGTATACAAATCAAATCTGTTTACAAAACTAGCTGATAATGCCGAAAGGCCTGTCCTGGTATAGAAACTCTACTGAAAACTCTGTAAAGCTTTGAACCAAACTCCAATAGGTAGGAAAAGGAGAAGGATAAGTTCTTGTTAACAAAATAACACACTCATGCAAAGTCTCTGAAAACTTAATATCCAAAAGCTAATGCTACAACTTCTTTTTCCTAGTTCTGTATGTATATGTAAGCCTGCTGAAGCTAGTATACATATTTATCATAAGAATTCAGAATATATTTTTATTTCTTTGTATTTTTACCTACAAAGCTATAGGGTATGGTTTTATTGGAAAAGAGCCACTTTTTGCAAGAGAGGAAATTCCTAATAGAAGTGCTCAAATATCCAGACTGTGAAAAATCAAACTTGCTAATAAATAATGCTTCACTGGAGAGGCATTATGTCAGAAGGCACAGCTCTCATAAAGGTGAACTGTATAAAGTATGAAAAACTCTTAAAGAACAATGACTTTTTTCAGCTGAGGAAGATGCAGGAAGAGAGTAGCCTTTATTAATTCATCTTTTCCTTTCAAGTTTGAGGGGCCCGTCCTTGTGTTGATATGTATGAGTAATTCCCATTAATGGTGATGGGAGTTATGCATGTGCACTGACAGAAGAATAGACCCCTTAGTGTTCAAAGCACATGAAATTTACATTTTTTCCATTGCTGTAATTGAGATGTTGACAAATTGGAGAGTATTGATTAGCCTTTGTTTTAAGTATTTCTTGCCAAGTTTGCTTTATTTTTTCATGGTTTGAACAATGGTGTGGGTTCAGCAGCAATGAATAATAAGGATAGACTAAAGATAACTTTGTATTTCAATATTTTGATGTGCCAATATAAAATAAATTCTTAGGCAAATGGAATATGTTGTTTTAATCATTAGCTATGCATGAAAGAAAAATTGATGTTGACATCTTAGCTGTAAAATCGTTGTAATGGGGCCTTCCTTACAATTCATTTTTGTAAAATTCATTTTGTACATTTTGCAGCAATTGAACAATCCCTGCACTGTGAATAGGCAGAATTCCCAGAAATACTGAGACAGTTGGCCCAGTAACTGCTGAGCTCACACTGCACACCACATGCACATTAACCATAATGATGCCAGAACCAGCTTAGCTAAATATAGTCACATTTTAGTATCCTCACATCCTGTCTTTTCTTCCTATTACATGAACAAATACATCTTTTTGCAGTTTCTCTTTGACTGTTGGGGTCGCTGAACATTTATGTCCCTATTCTCTATTCCATAAATAGTATTGAAATGTCATAGTGAATCTTTGCTTCACTATACAGTTTTGCTAATAATCTGGCTGGTGGCAATTGCAGATTGCTCACATTTTGTTAAACTAAAGCTTAGAATGGGGAAGGTGGTGGTTTAACATATACTTGTATTTAAGGTTCTTACCTCACTCTTAGCTTTTAATCCATTTAGGGTTTTTATATCTAGGTATAAATAAAAATTTATATATGCATTAGAAATCTTTTAGTTCCATATTTGTGATATATTGTGCTGGGGTTTCAAATTCAGCACAGGAAAACTCTGTCAGTGGAATGTTTTCATAGTAGCAGTAATCTCTTTAAAATAACCCTAAATACAATATGACAGATGCCATCTGGAATAATCTTTTGCTAGTTGCTTTCAAGTTTTATTTTTTCCTACAGCTAAGTTCATCCACAACTGGTCACTTACTGTTACAGTAAACATAGCAAACTCTTTCCTCCTTTTGGTAGGTGAACGTTCAGAGAAAATAACTAAACAATTTTACTTAAGAGATAGTTGCTGTTGAGAGGTTTGCTTCTGACTTCATGTTTCTGGGTGGTTTTAAATATCTGTATGTGTATACATGTGTGTGTATACACGTATATTTATGTATTTGTATTTCAAAATGAAAAAAGTAGAATTCCCCCTTAGGCTGTTCTTCCCATCTTGGATCCTATTCAGCCTAACCCAATTTGCCTCCAAACGTTAGATAACATTCCATTTGCTAAATTATAATTGTATGTTTGTTACAATATTAAAGGTTTCATAACACAACACATTCAAACATACAGTAGCTAGTGCTTAAATGTCTTCCTGTGTTGTTACAGACTGAGTAATTTCTTCCTATATATGCCAAGTTATTTGAAAGATCTAGTGCTGGAATCTCTGGATTTATTTTTTTTATTTTTTTCAACTTAGTCATGTAAAGAGATGTCTCCTGATGCCTGTTAGAGTTTAATTTAGAGTAGTAATTAAACTTGAATACTGCCTCATAAACAAAAGATAAACAATAAACCAGCCACATTCCCTGCTGTTTCATAGCTTTCTTTCCCAGATGTTTTAGCCTGATAATTTTTACATAGTGAACTACCTAGCATGGAGTGCTATGGACAGAGATCAAAGCCTGGTTCTTTATAGTGGGTTTTAAAACTTTTAGTTAATGGAATACTACAGAATTTTCCTTTGTATAGCTGATAAAATTGTCAGATACTGAAGGACACACATTAATTGACTTTTTAATTCTCTCCCTCTTGTTTAACAAGATGGTACTAATCTAAAAAAAGCCACAAGCTTTATTTTAACTGTTGTTGACCAAGACATGTTGTTATTCCTTAATATTAGGGTGCCCGGACAGCGCATTAGAATCCTCTGTGTCAGCTTTAAAAAATAAAAATGCCCTTGAAGAAGCTGCTCTCTCCGTGCAACTATGGAAATGTTCACAGTGGAAGGCCTTTAATTTTTCAAACTGCTCCTCAGGCTGCCGGAGCTTGTGTGTCCATCTCTGGACTGCTTCTCTGTCAGCCATGATCTTTCTAATTGCCAGGTACTAGTAGGCCATTCAGCTGCAGAAGCCATGTTATTTTCACTGGGTGGGGTAATTACTGAAAGCTGAGAATAGCTGCACTGAAGACACAGGGATACTTTCATGATCCCATTAGCATAAGAGAGGGTAAATTATTCATGCCAAGTGAGGATTCTATGGGGAAAAGTATAGTTAATGCACATAGTTTTTAAATGTATCCCTTTCTGCTCCGAGACTAAATTCTGGTTGGATTCAGTTCTCAGACATTTACGGGAAAGCTCTAGTGGCATGTTAGACGCAGTTCATCTCTCTCTGTTTGCAGCGCTCTCAACAGAGATCATCTGGCAAAGATCCAAAAGGTGATTAAACAAAATGATCAGCTCTTGTTGCTGTGTTACATGTCCAATACTCTGGATTAAAAAACATGACCCACAACATTCAGCTAACATCCTTTTTTTTTTTTTTTCTTCCTCTCCCCTTCCCCTGTAAGAATTCAGATGGTCCACAAATGTCTATGCCATCTTTGTGTCCTTATGGCCCATAATCATGAACAGGTTGTGCAAATGACTCTTTCTGTAACACGGTCTGTTCCAGCAGCATAGAAACATTTCATATTAATTGGGTCAGTCTAATGTTCATAATGACATGGGAAAAATTACCCAAATGCATTCGTATAGTAAACATTTCAAATGTGCCTTTCTTCTATTAGAAAGTGAAATTTGACATCAGGCTCATGTGCCTGATTTATTTTTTAAGATGGAAGAAAATCAAAGCTTGACACTTAATCTGCTGAAAATAGTTTAAAGTCCCTTCCAACAAAAAAAAAAGGGGGGGGGGGGGGCAGGCCGATATGAGCTGTGGTTTAACACCACAATCAGGGATGAATTTACAGTGCTTTTCAGAAGAGTACTCCCTTATCATAAACAAGCTGATAATCACACTGAATCTAACTCCCAATTAGCTGTTTCTTTCCTCACAGAGAGCAGTGTACATGTCCTCCTTAAGCCGTGATATGTTGCTGTTGAGTCAGACAGAACATTTGTACAACTTATGTCATATTCGGAATTTAAGGATTAACACTATATGCTTACCAGAAAACCCAGCTAATCAGCAAGGTAATTTTTCAAACCAATCACTTCAGTGCCTGAGTTAAGGTAAAAATGCCAAGACTGTGAATAGGGGACATATGTATCTTATCTTTTTGGGGTTGCACCAAATGCCAAGTACTAGTGTAAATTCAACAGAAACCAGATATTGTTGGAAAGTAATTAAAGAAATATTGAGAGTAAACCTACCATATGAGTGAAATATTTGTAGGCCCACTTTGTTGCATGCGAACAATTCGTATGGAATTGAACAGTGTTTCTTTCTCTTTTACTTCTGGAGTTGTACTTTGTTAAACATGACAGAGGAAACACTTCTGTGTATTCAGCCATAGTGTTGGAGGGATTTTCTTCAAGCTGAAGATGTTTGCAGTCCAAAATCAGTAGGTTTACTTAAAGGAGAAATCTATTAATTTTAAAAGAATTTAAAAAAAAAGAAGAGAAAATATAAAGCCTCCAAACCTGGGCCAAGAAAAATAAAACTCCACTTTTGAAAGTTTAAAAGATCCAGTGATGCTGTCAGCTCTCTTTACTGTGCAAGGTTGTTGTGGTTTAACCCCAGCCAGCAACTAAGCCACACACAGCCGCTTGCTCCCTCCCCCCTGGCAGTATGGGAGAGAGACTCAGAAGAGTAAAAGTAAGAAAACTCATTGGTTGAGATAAAGACAGTTTAATGGATAAAGTGAAAGCTGTGCATGCAAGCAAAACAAGGAATTAATTCACTGCTTTCTATCAGCAGGTAGGTGTTCAGCCATCTCCAGGAAATGAGGGCTCCATCGCATGTCACAGTTACTTTGGAAGACAAGCACTGTAACTCTGAATGTCCCACTTCTTCCTTCTTCCCCCAGATTTATAAACTGACCATGGTGCCATATAGTACGGAATTCCCCTTGGGTCAGTTGGGGTCAGCTGTCCCAGCTGCGTCCCCTCCCAACCTCTTGTGCACCCCCAGCCTACTTGCTGGTGGGGTAGAGTGAGGAGCAGAAAAGGCCTTGACCTTGTGTAAGCACTGCTCAGCAGTAATGAAAACATCCCTGTACTATTAACGCTGTTTTCAGAAAAAATCCTGAACATAGCCCCATACTAGCTACCAGAAAGAAAATTAACTCTATCCAAGCCAAAGGCAGCACAAAGGTAAATGCAGTAGGTAAAAGACAGGAAGAACACTTCCAGAATGCTTAGGGAGAGGAGGCCAGGCAAGGCAAGGCACGGCACCCCTAGTGTCAGGGCAGCCTGGTAGATGAAAGGGTCCCACATAGCCTTGGGGGCTAAAGGCTATTACAGGGCAACTGATGCTCTGTTATCATGCTGATTTTCAATTGATTTTTGCCAGTACAGTACTTGTTGAAGGCATCAAACACTGTATTATGGCACTACACAGTGTAACCTGTGGGCCTTTTGTCTTTCTGTTTTGTCTTTCTGTTTTGTCTTTGCCAAGGAGTACTAACCACTCCATGATTACTCCAGCTTCTGAGCAGCTTTTATATCTGGGGAAATAGGTGAAGGAAATTTGACAGCTATCTTTAGTTGTCTCTTAATGTGATTTGACACATTTGTTTGTAGTTCTGATTTGTCAAACAAGTCTGGTTTTGACTTGGTGTAAAACTTTGCTTTCAATTTGTAAAACTACTTCTCATTTATGTAACTGAGAACAGGGTACTAATAAACCCAGCTCTGATGTCTAAATATACTTTTGTCTTTCTCAAATTGTATGATTCTTTTAATTAACTGGTACTAGAGATTGTTAGATCTGTGAGTGCAGGAAGATTTCTATAGAGATTGTTAGATCTGTGAGTGCAGGAAGATTTCTATAGGTTGATGTGAGTAATTTCTCCTATTTTCTAACTTCTTTCTTCACTTAAACTATTGTAGATTTTTTATTCACAAAAAAATTAAGCCATGTACATGTAAGTCTTGATAAACGGAGGATTTTAAAAATCAGATTAGCATCTATATGTTTAGGATATCACCTTCAAATAAATTCTTACCATTTTAACCAGAGGTTTCCACTGGCTTGTGCAAGTCGTTGTGCATGCAGTAGATGTAAATGGGTATTTTAAAATGTTTGCAAGAATAAAAATGTACATATGAAAACTAGAAACTTAGACTTGCAGCTTTCTGATGTTATGGGAACTATAATAAAGCAGTATAGTCATATGGATAGGATGACATCAAGAAACAGTGATGGCCATCCTAACTATCCTGCTAGCTCTAGGCATGATCCAAATAGCAAGTATGACCAATGGGAACACATCTGTTAATTTGGTTGCCTGACTGCATCTCCTCAGTTTGTTGCCATGAAGTAAGGATATATCTGTCTACCCAGGAGCAACTAAGTGCAGAACCAAATCTGATACGACTTCATGTAAGTAACATGCCCTCTCTGATGTGCAATTCTTCCCACCTATAATCTGTACAAGGGGCACAAGGGTACTTAGATATTTTGTGAATGGTTTGAAGTGGTCATCTGTTGTCGGACTGCTCTGATACTCCAGGAATGCAGGGTTATGTAGAAAATTCAAGTGCTTTCTTCTATTGGCCTCCCTGAATTTCACAAAAGCAGTGCTGGATATACTGCATTTTTAAATTGAATTGCTTATTTTAACACTTCCTCTTTTTTCAACAAAGGTGAAAATAAGTGAATGAAATAGCCTTTTTGCACAGAACTCTGTATTGTTTTCAATTAATAAGACTTATGAAGTGAACAATGAAAGATGATAAGGTTCTTTAGTGATATCAGCATAACGATGATAAATCTAAAGTAAAGTTTCCAATGTTTAAAAAATTGTTGTATCAGTATATATATATGTATTCCTTGTTTACTAGAGTTTTGGTTGGGTGGCTTGTTTGTTTTGTTTTTCTCTCTCCCTGAACAAGCATAGTAACATAGACTAAAACTACTAACATAGATTAAGACAAGCATAGTAATACACTAATCACTATTAGTCTATATTACATTGCAAACTCCAGATGCTCTAGTCACACTCTCTAGTGACTAGAATCACTAAATATGATTCTGTGTTCGTATTTAGGTCTTAGGCATCTACGGGTAATGTTGGATGTTGTAGAACAAGACTGTGCAATACATTGTCATTTTGTGGGGTTTGGGGAGTTGGCTTTTTTGGGGGGAGGGTTGATTTGGTTTGGGGTTTTGTTTTGGTTTTTTTTTTAACTATTCTTCTTCTTCTGTAGGATTTTCTTAGTACTCTAGGGCCACAGAACAGGCTGTTTAGTGACCTTGCACATCAGTAGTTCTGTCTTTTAAACATGGATATTGATTTTTCTCATCCTGGCATGAGAAGATCTATCATACCCCCTGCACTGTTGCCTAAGAGTTTTCAGCGTGTACACAGGCAGTGGTGGCTAAGAATGAAACCTTAGGGCATCTGAACTGGCAGCAGTTCCATGAATAGTCTGCTTCATATTCAGAAGGTTTTTGTTAACTATGAAATGCAGTATATCCATTTTGGGGAGAGGGAAAAATTTATAACATTTTGTGTAACTATTTTACTGTTAATACTGCTCTTAGTCTTAAAAAAACATACTGATCTAGATTCAGTAATTTGAGTTTCTACAGAACTTAAAATAACATTTTCAAATGCACCAACTGGGTGTCTTGATCACAGTTACAGTCCTTATGAAAGGTCTGTCTTTTGTTTATGAGTCAGTGATGGACTGTCCAGAGGTTTAAAGGAAGGGGGTGGAAATCAGTTAAAAGCAGTTCTTCCTTCTTGGTGGAAAGAAGAGGAAGACACTATTCACATAAGTTCCTGATCCTTCTTGTGTGGAATCATAGCAATAACAGGGGCACTGCTGCTTTCAGATATGCAAAGTTTGGGTCAAATGCATCCACATAAATGGAAAAAAAAACATGATTCTCATATCTTAAAAAATAAACAAAAAAACCCTAGTAATTTTTTGACAATTCCCATAGAAACTACTGCCATTAAGACTCACAGGATCTACAAAAAGACATCTATAGAAGTCTAATACTTCCTAATATTTCTGAACAAAATTTCATCATGCCTTACATTTTGGAGGAGAAATAATAATAAACACCAGATTTTTTATTATTTATACAGGAAATTTTTGAATTACTTTTTTCCTTTGGTGGTTTTGAAATGTTAATGTGAGCCTCAGAGAAAAATTAATTTGTGCTTTCAGTTTAATTAATTTCTTGAAATACTAACACTTATTCAAATCTGCTGGAGAGAATAGACTTATGCAATAAACTCAAAATTAAGGAATTTGGCTGCTGTTATCTGATTATGCTAAATATAGAAATTCACCTCATGTGCAGGTATGTGTGGAGCTGGAAATAGAAAATTCTTCATTTTCTGCTGTTGTATATGGGTGGCTTATAAGTGACAGCCCCAAAGCTTGTCTGTGTTTGTATTGTTTGTGAAGCTATCTTTACCCCAGCATAAGGAGTGAACACAGGGAAGTTGTCTGGTGGCAGAGTTGGCATAATGGCTTAGTGCCCCTATTCCTACCTACAGCCTGGGTAGGGAGCAAAGGAAAGAGAAAGACAAAGTGTTTTCCTGCTGCTCCACTGACTTCCCAGCTGCTCTGAGCCTGAAGTCCATTGTGAACTCCAGATGCTCAAACTTGCGCCAAGTGCTGTCCTAAACTGCCAGCCGCATAACTTGTGGAAAGAGCTCAGATTCTTCTATGGATGGTTACCTTTGTATACCCTTGGCAGTAAACATTTCTCATGCACAGGCTAGGATTGGGGTCTTCTACTTTCTTATGTAAACAGAGCATTTGCTATAGCTGACAAGGATTGCTGGATCAGCCATGAAAGTGAGAGAGGGGAATTCAGAAAATTCTCTATTAAGATGTGATTTGTACCATGAAATTTTTTGACAACCCTGGCACTTAGATCGGTAAAGAGTGTTTTTTTCCTTATAATCTTGAGTTATGCCCACCAGCTTATTGTGGCTACACTTGTTTAAGCAATTACATTTGTTTAAACTTTCCTTGAGTCTTTACACATGCAGCTGTAAGTTGGGCATACCTAGATTTAAGGCAGCCCCCATTTGCAAGTGTCCAGCAGAACTGAATATGATAAATACATGCATATAATTTTATTGCAGGACTTGGTGCTAAGGTTTTAAATAATTTACGAGCGTAAAATTCAGAAACTTGCATGAACTCCCTGTCTAATTTTACACTCCTGCTTAAAGAAGATGGAACATTGCTTAAATAGCACAAATCAGAATTTTTCAGCTTGGAGCTGCCTTCCTAATTCCTCCCACCCCAGATTTACCACTTACTGATGGTTCTCTATTTCATGGGACCTGACCCCATACATCTGTTAAAGGGGATAGTTCAGGATGAACACAGCCTCCTACTCAGTAGGACCGCAGTGTTCTCTTAGCTTCTACTAGATGCTTGAACAAGCAGAGGGCTTAAGTGAAATCCTTTAGCTGAGGCAAAATCTGTTCTTATTTAGGGACTAATCCAAAGCCTGTTAGACCAACAGAAAGACTTTGGTTGACTTCAGTGAGCTTTGGATCAGGCCCTCCCTTGCTAATGCATCTGAAATCAATGGAGCTACATTGGGCTTCTGCCAGTAAAAAAAAGGGAGAGGGATTGTCCTTCTGCTTTATTTGTACAGTACCTAACACACTGAGGTCCTGGTGCTCACAACAGTGTTCCCAAGTGCTTCATTGAGACAACAACTTGGTGTTCATGGAGTCCCATTCAGCTGGGTACCTAATTCAGTTGTTTAAAACAACCATGTATGCTGTGCATCCAGCTCATGCCCACGCATTATTTTGGTCTTCTAATGTTCTGTATCAAGAAGTTTCTTGTGAAAAGTATGAAGGGAGGTTTTATATCAGGAAAAAATAATATTTTCTTATCTATATCTGTACTATCAGATTGTAAAGAAAACCATTTTGAATGAAGAATATTCAGTCCATAGAACACTTAAACACAAGGAGTGTAACTTGTACTGTCATCTCACTGCCTTGAGAAAATTATTGAAGCCCCATGCCTTCTCTGCAGTCAAAAGGCTGTTACCTTTTTATTATTATTTCATTATTACCTTTTATTTTTGTTTCTCAGTGTTAAGCTATAGTCCAAATTATGATTGCCACTTGTTAAAGATTTTATTGTAATAATTAGCTTTATAGCAATGGCAAATATTTTTAGAAAAGAAGTGGCAAAGGATTTAAAGATCCTATGTGTACATCATCATGGACCTTCTATTTTCATAAGTGCCTTTGACAGCCAAAGTAGGACCTCAGTCTGGCAAGGACTTACACAGTGCTTAAGTCTGTATATTGCAAGTCATGTTATTGAAATAGAGGCCCACAGTAGGGTTAATATTCACCACCTCAGCCTTTGTAGGATTTGTTTTCAACTGACACTTTTGTTGTAGTCCTAAACTACAAATATTTTCATTAGAAAGAAAGCTGCTAAGTTTTGTTTGTTTTAACTTTACACTTTGATTAGATTTCATGAGCTTCTAAGTCCATGCACTAAAGATTCATTTTGTGTATTCAGATACATAATATATTTTGTGCAAAACATCCGTCACCATGTTCAATTGTATTTCAGTACAAAAAAAATCCTGTTTCAAAACTTTCTTGTGTAGTGTATTTAGACATAACTTTCTAGATGAGTTAGACTTAATGTTTTGCTTTAAGTCTTATTTTTCTTTAGTAGTATTTTATTCATTTTGTGTAAAATGGTAAATTGTTAGTTTAAGGTATTACACAATTAAGATTTAGAGGTTACCAAAAGGCTTAATGCATATAGATGCCTTTCATTTTAGGGAAACAGGGATAAGCTGATCTGACTAGCATCTCAGCTGGCTTGCAATTAGAAGTTTCCTGTGCTTTTCATGTGCAAGGATTTAAAAAGATAAATTACTGCAGTACTCATTCTTCAGTCCAAGTAAGAAGTAATAATGCAGTTTTCCAGTTTAACCCCCCCCCCCCCCCCCCCAAAAAAAAAAAAAACAACAAAAACCCACAACATAATGAAGACAATCTTATTGGTGCTAGTTGTTTCTAAATTTTAGTTATGTACAGATTTGACTGTTTTCTTTCAGTTTCAAGTGAACATATCTGAACTTCCCTGAAGTTCATAAACTTACTTAAGTGACTTGAGTTAGGCATAGGTGATAGCTAACCACATTGTATGTGTCCATTTTCTTCTATTTTGTTTTTTTATTCTGTCTCAGAATAATGAAATTCATCCTACCTTATCCATTTCCAGAAAATCTTCTGTAGTTCATATCTGCAATGATAGATGAAACACTTTCATTTAGCTGTGAATTGATTATTCTAATTATTTCGCTGAGTTAGATCTTATTAACAGTTCATATTCCTAGCTTTGAGTATAGTTTGGCAAAAAGCTCTATGAGCAAGGTTTTAGGAAAGAAAGGATTTATTGATTTTTTTTTTTTTTTTTTAAGATCTTTCATTCATTCTATTAATCTATAACTCAGGCTCAGCTACAGATTTTCCCCTTTTTTGATGTTTTTTTTCTCTTCTGGCTTTGGGCAGGAATATGTTTCATATAGTCAGGCCTTTCTAATCTGGTAATTCATCAGTGACATACAGGATTTGGTTTCAAACCCCTCACTGCTTTCTTGTAAACTAATCCTACAGTCCTAGGACCACCAAAGAGAATGTCATTTTTGCTAGAAGTCCACACTGTCAGAATTCAGGTTTACTGTATGCCAATTAACCCTCCTTTAAGCTCTTCCAAATGGCTACCAGTTTTGTTTAAGAGAAGTAAGCTATCCTTTTACTTTAGAACGAGTAAAGAATTTTCTGCAATTTTCTGCATTCTTACCAACTTTATTGATGTGAATATAAAGTACACAATAGGTCAAATTCTGACTTCAGTGGGAGTTGATAGGAGCAGTCTGTATATTTGAAATCAGAATTGATTCAGTCTTGGTGTGCTTGTGCAGCAAAAAAATATTATCTTTCTGTAATTTTCTTTCATATAATCAAAGAATATAGATTTGAGTTTTTCTCGTGTTATTTTTTATGACTGCTTTACGTGAGCTCAGATGAGTTGCTTATGTTCTTAGTAAGGATGTGTGTGTATTTTTTCTCCTTGTCTATTCACATATAAACATTTCACATGCTTCCTTAGAGAATTTCCTTGTAAGGTTCAGTTCTTAAGAGACTAAGAACTTGTCTAGTGCATAATTTGAAATTATGCAAAAAAGCACCCTCCAGCTGAGGCAAACTCTAGAACAATCCACTTGGACCTGCTTTGCTTGCCACTGTAGTACCCTTGGATGTAAGGGTCTAGTTCAAATTGTGGCTGTAACAAGCAGCATACACCCATGCACAGCCAGAAGTCCAGTGGGGGATCCACGTATTGGGCTTCTGTTCCAGTCTTCCATCAAACAGCTGTTTGTTGTAGCATGATTCATTTATTTTAGATAATTTGAAAAGGATATTGCTTCTGACAACAAAAAAAGCGTCATGTCCTCTGCTCTTGTGCCTTCTTCATGCTCCTTAGATGTTCTTGAGTTGTCTTGTTTCATGGGACTGGGGTGCAACTTCTACAAAGTGAAATGAGATTATTATATCCAAAAGAAAAGGGAGAATGGTGGGCAGAAATGCTGCTGTTAAATTCAGGTGAAACCGTAAATTTTCACTTGTGTGATCATTAAAGCTGAGCAAAAGCCGGTATCTCACTTTCAGAAGAAAGACTTCTTTTCCACCAGGCTTCTTATGCTTTAAATAACTGATTTGGCAGCCTTGATCTACTCAAATGTTACTTTCTTGCTGCCTTTTTATAACAGTCCTTTAAACAACTTGTGAGGAACTTCTTAGCTTGTTTTTAGACTGCTAGAGGTAGAAAACATAGACTTTAAAAAAAAAAAAAAAACACAAGTTTTTTCAAAGTAGACCTTTAACATAGCATTATACTATTTCTTTCTGTAAATCATCTCTCATACATTAAAAAGCAACTGCCAGTTGGTTTTCTTCCTGTCTTGTATGTATTTGAGGTTATAACAGTAGAAGTTCTAAGCTTTGCCCTCTTCCCCCCCCCCCCTTCTTTTTTAATTTTAGTTGATGGCTTTGGGAAGGGTGGTCTTTCTCTTACTTTCTTAGTTACATTATCTATAAAGGTAGGGTTTTTTTGGTGGTGCTCCCTTTTGTTTTTTTTTGGGTGTTTTTTTTTTGTTTGTTTTTGTTTTTTCATAGTATGGCAGAGAAGAGTAGGACATAAACCTTTTAAAAGTAGATTTTGTAAAATGTACAGCATGGATAAAGGTTCATCAGGTTTTGCTTGAATCAGACACATCTGTTAAAAGAATCAGTAGATCTGCAGAGAGGCTATGGCTATTGTCACATCCAGGGGAACTGAATCTTGACGTTCATTTAGGATTCCCTCCTGATAAGCAAATTCCCATGACCGCTTTTGAAGCTTTAAAAGCTTTGGTTTTGTTTTAAAAGGCCTCTGAGCACCGGCAATGTTTTCATGGGCATTTAGAAACAAAAAACTGAGCTTTTAAACCTTCAAGGGTAGCTGTGGGGATTCACTTTGCTTCTCAGCAGACCAAGTCTGAGGTAACACCTGCAAGAAGTGTGTATCTGTGCATGTGGATTTTGTGAGAATTGTGAAGCTCCATCTCAACTGACCCACAAATGTAACAGCAGTGTGTGTGTGTAAATCTTGTTATGTTTTCCTGTTATTCATTCTAAAGAGCAAGGTATTATTTCAGTTCTGTGGAATTACTGATGTGGGTAAGACAATTTTGGTTTTAGATTGTTTTCACATCTTCTCCATGTACATCAGCTGATGCAAACACTAAGAAATGGCCTTCAGAAGAACAGACTGAATGAGAGTCCCTGGTTATGTTTCTTTATCTAAAGGATATTAGGATTTTTTGCTTCAGCTTTACTTTTTTCTTCTACAGTTAAAATCAGTTACACAAGAAAAGGTAGCATTCTGTAAGTAGATGTAAACCCATTACTAGATAAGAAATAATGTGCAATACAAATGAGCAGACAAATCCATCTCTTTGCATCTTAAACACGTGAGGTGAAATTTTGTCGTGCTTTTGGGGGAACGGTAAGGTGGTTTTCAGAATTAAGGATAGATACTAAATTAATATATTAGAAGTGTTTTTCTCCTGTCCTGTGCTGTTCTCAAAACACCTGTTAAGAGAAATAAGCACACATTTTCTGACTGATGATACTAACTGGCAAACCTGGCACCAAATAACCTGCTGAAACTAAAATGTTGATGCAGAACATGTGCTTAACTTAACAGTCCATAACCCTGTTTTTAGAACACTGAAATACCTACCCTAAGGAAAGCTCATAAAATGAAGGTCTTTAAAGTTCATAGATTAGACCAATGAAGCTGCAGCCGTTTTTAAGAATGTGTATCTTCATTGACTCCTATTAATTCAAGATGACCAAGTATGTGAAATATGAAACATAAAAACACTGAAGAAGACTTTTTTATTATAATTCTATTTTAAAGTGTGTTTTTCATAGATTGTCTGAAAGAATAAACAGAAAAGGGATGCTTGAAGAGGCAAACATTCTACATTTGGGAGGATTATGTATTGCAGGAAGATCTGAAAGAACCTCTGCTTGGTTTCTAAGGGTATTTAATTGAGCTTTTTATGACATATAATGCTTAATTCCTCTAGAAATTCCCAGTGCCCTTAAGATTCTATTGCTTGAGATTAGGTTGAGTAATTTTGCATATCTCTAATTGTGTTTCCCCATGCGTAGCATTCCAGCCATGTCTGTCTTATTTTACTGTTAAATATATAATTTATAAATAGATAACAATCCTGATAAGCTTGTTTGAATCCATTCTAGAACAAAATTACTTGTTTTGTATTGTGATAGCTTCAAGCTGCTTTAAAGTAACTGTCCTCAACAAAGAAGAAATCTTTGTTATCTTATTCATCTGGAGGCATGGGGAATCAAAAATCTGGGCTATTGTAGCAACTAAGACCAATTATTTCTGAAGTGTTCCTTGAGAAATAAACTTTCTGCACCAGGCAAATATGAAGTTGTAATAAATATGTGAACATACAATTTTCCTTTTTGTACTTGTCCACACAGGGTTCATGTTAGTCTATTACTCTTAAATGAAAAAAATTAGAATAGACTATATTAAGCTGAACAGAATTTTCTTAATTTGTTTTTTCTGGCTGTGTAACTTTTATGACAAAAAGCTTGCTATCTTCCATTTCACCAAATGTGCACTTTTTTTTCCTCCAAACTATATGCTTTGTTATTAGACATTTTGGGATATGGTGATTTTATTT